>NW_028317813.1:6285454-6588484 GCF_062004578.1 Staurois parvus
ACGCAAATAAAAGCAATGCTAACAGCATTAGGTACGCTAGACATCGTAGTGTACATACAGCTATATTGTTATAAAGATGCAAGGAGCAGAAAGGCAGCATGAGAGGAATTTGCAGGACAGGTATATGGCAGCTGCCACTGCTGGTATATAAAAAATGGATATCATCATCTGTGCTTCACCAATTAGTGAGTCAGTGACCTGCACCAAGCATGTGCATACCAGATGTCTTCCCCACACTACACGCTACACACACACATGCTACACACACACGTCAGGTCACTGATTGGACTAAGTAGTAAAATAAGGGTAAGGATGGCAGCCATGGAAGTTGCATCTTCCCCCCCAAAAAAAAGTCAGCAATGACAACTCCCCTTGTTTCTATCCTGATCGGTTACTTTTAATCAGATTTATGGTCCCACTTAGAAGACAACATTTCATCTGTAAATGTCTGGACACCAAATTAAGTCAAAGACTTGACATGCCTGCCCACCTAATGCATACCTACATCACACAGTGCTGCTTATGTAACAAAGTATTCATTCTTCTTCCACCAGCCGTGACGTTTGTGAAGCTGACCCAATAGACTTCGGCATTCAATTGCCCAAACATGTTGCATCTAGCGAAGTAGTCTATTGAAACAAGTGTATGTTGCTCCTCCACAACTATTTCTAGAGCTCTGCTGGCAAAATCCCTCTTTGTGATTAGCTGTCTCAGCAAATAACTGACAAAACAAGGTAGTGAAGAATGTGGGGGATGTGTTACCTGCATCAGGACAGGCAGGCAGAAGGTACACATGATTCAATAGACAGTTCAGCTGACAGCATGACATATCAGCAGCTGGGTAAACAACCCCATAAACCATCAGTTCTGCACTAATTTCATTATATATGTGATTTCTCTACAACTTTCTGACGCAAACTCAAAATTTTGACACATTTCCTTTTTCTTCCCACTATGATCAGGATGAAGTAAATAAAATATGTAAAAATGCTCTTGCTATATTAACCTTACCAAAGCCAGAAGGCATACATTTAACATTACCAGCCCATTCCACCACAAAAGGCTTCAGTCTTTACATCACATTAGTGTTCAATCTACCTAACTGCATAAAAAACGTTTAACACTTACAAGGCACTTTTTCTTATTTTGCCCAGAGCAGCCAATCTTGGTCTGGCAAACTTAAAAAATATTTACAATTTCAACAGTAAAAACTTAAGAAAATATAAATAGTAAAAGAAAAATAGTTCTATAATACTGTAGCAATAAGGCACTTTTTCTTCTATTCTCTGAAGTGTCCCGGCTTCTTCATTTCCCTTAATATGTGGAGCACAGTCACCTGCTGTGTGTTTTAGTTCATCTACTCCAAGGAGCAACATACACAGCAAAGCCTGACCCGGCTCATGGGACTGGATGTGCTAGCTCCGCCTCCAGGCATGCCGCAGAACTGCATCTGCACGTCTGAAGGGCTGATTACGGAGATCTGAAAAGATAAAACAAGTGCGTTGTCAGATAATGTGCACCGAGGACAAGAGAGCTCTGGGGCTGAAGCAGGCAAAGGCAATTGTACGCATGAGACTGGAAGCTTTAGAGTTGAGAGTAAGTGCTGGAAAGGGAAAACCTTTAGTTGGACATGTAATAGTTATTAACACAACTCCTAAGGCACTGAACCTGTCTGCAAAGTCTGTACTAGAATTTTGTGAAGCTTTCTTCTAAGATAAACTCAACCTCCTATGTATAGCAAATTTGAAATTGTTAGAGCACAAAACAAGCCAACTTTTTGGTAAATAGTGTACACTACTGTTCTCATAATTTTCTGTTTGTAGAGAGTGCTTACGTATCCATTCAGTCAGACAGGAAATGCACATCAGAGGCATGTAGAGACATGGAATGCCATTTCTGAACATACATTTCATAGACAGTTGGAGGTAACTCTAGCTCCACTGTGCTCAGATCTGCATGTGGCCCTGCAATGCTTGCTTACAATGGAAGTAAAGTCCAATCTTTAGTTTGTACCTACAGTGAAGAAAATAAGTATTTGATCCCCTGCTGAGTTTGAATGTTTGCCCACTCACAAAGAAATGATCAGTCTAAAAATCGAATGGCAGGTGTATTGTAACACTGAGAGACAGAATAGCAACAAAAAATTCAAAAGGAATGCATCTCTAACAAATTATGCACTGATTTCATGTTCATGAGGGAAATAAGTATTTGATCCACTTCACAAAACATGACTTAGTACTTGGTGGCAAATCCCTTGTTGGCAAACACAGAGGTCAGACGTTTCCTGTAGTTGGCCACCAGGTTTGCACACATCTCAGGAGGGATTTTGGCCCACTCCTCTTGGCAGATCCTCTCCAAGGCATTAAAGGTTTGTTGGCTGATGTTTGGCAACTCAAACTTTCAGCTCCCTCCACAGATTTTCAATCAGATTAAGGTCTGGAGACTGGCTAGGCCACTCCAGGACCTTAATGTGCTTCTTCTTGAGCCACTCCTTTGTTGCCTTGGCCGTGTGTTTTGGGTCATTGTCATGCTGGAACACCCATCCATGACCCATTTTCAATGCCCTGGCTGAGGGAAGAAGGTTCTCACCCAAGATTTGACGGTACATTGCTCCGTCCATCGTCCCTTTGATGCGGTGCAGTAGTCCTGTCCCCTTAGCAGAAAAACACCCCCAAAGCAGCATGTTTCCACCACCATGTTTGACAGTTGGGATGGTGTTCTTGGGGTCATAGGCAGCATTCCTCCTCCTCCAAACACGGCGAGTTGAGTTGATGCCAAAGAACTCGATTTTGGTCTCATCTGACCACAACACTTTCAACCAGTCCTCCTCTGTATCATTCACATGTTCAGTGGCAAACTTCAGACGGGCCTGGACATGTGCTTTCTTGAGCAGAGGGACCTTGCGGGCACTGCAGGATTTCAATCCTTGTCAGCGGAGTGTGTTACCAATTGTTATCTTGGTGACTGTGGTCCCAGCTGCTTGGAAATCATTGACAAGATCCTCACGTGTAGTTCTGGGATGATTCCTCACTGTTCTCATGAGCAATGACACTCCACGAGGTGAGATCTTGCATGGTGCACCAGACCAAGGGAGACTGACAGCTGTTTTGCGTTTCTTCCATTTGCGAATGATTGCACTAACTGTTGTCACCTTCTCACTAAGCTGCTTGGCGATAGTTTGGTAGCCCAGTCCAGCCTTGTGTAGGTCTACAATCTTATCCCTGACATCCTTAGACAGCTGTTTGGTCTTTGCCATGGTGGAGAGTTTGGAATCTGATTGATTGCTCCTTTGGACAGGTGTCTTTTATACAGGTAACAAAATGAGATTAGCAGCACTCCCTTTAAGAGACTGCTTCTAATCTCAGCTTGTTACCTGTATGAAAGACACCTGGTAGCCATCCTGCCGAATGATAGGGAATCAAATACTTATTTCCCTCATGAACATGCAAATCAGTGCATAATTTGTTAGACATGCATTTCTTTTGAATTTTTTGTTGCTATTCTGTGTCTCAGTGTTACAATACACCTACCATTCGATTTTTAGACTGATCATTTCTTTGTGATTGGGCAAACATTCAAAATCAGCAGGGGATCAAATACTTATTTCCTTCACTGTACAAGTAAGCCTATAATAAGGTTACCTGTAGATACAGAGAATATCTCCTAAAGTCCACTGTTTAGAATATACAGTATTCGCACAGGATACAGTGGTGACACCATCGGTGCATGCACTCTGAAGGGACAGCATGCCTGTACCGTTCCTTCAGAGCTCTGTGCCGTGGACATGATGCACGCGGGAGTGTCGTCTTTGCGGCTCGGCCATTCATACAGCTGGAGCCCACGATCCCGAAAAGAAGACCGGGTAAAGATGGAAGTCCTGTCAGTGGTGACAGTGTGCTGCTGGAGGGCTTTGTTCTAACATGGAAGTAAAGGCAAATCTTAACTAACTCTAAACCTTCTCTCAGCCGCATTATAAGCCTAATTTATCTGGCCCTGTAAAGAAAAAAAAATCACTATACTTACCTATTCTGCAGGCGCTCCGGTCCAGTCTCCAGCGGCACCCTTTGTGTGCTGGAGGCAGCTGACAATGGTTGGGAAATGCTTGGGAAGTGAGGCCACCCATAAAGTTACTATGGGACTTCCGCTGTCAGCTGCCACTCAGCGTGGGACTGGACTGGAGCAGATGCAGAACAGGTAAGTATAGTGATTTTTTTCTTTACAGAACTAGATAGATCAGGCCTAAAATGTGTGTAGAGAGTAGGTTTAGCATTAGTTAGAATTTGCCTTTACTTCCACTGTAAGGTAAGTATGCCACAATGTACTAGCATGCAGTGCATACTATCGCATTAGAACATTAACTTGCAGGTAGACTTTTTTTTTTTTCCCCCCATTACGGACTTTACTACCACTCTAAGAGTAGATGTCATTAAAAAGGTGCTTTGTATTCCCTTTTTCAGACACAGTCTGCTATGAAGGGAGAGCTGATCATAAGTTCACTGAGTACACATTAATAGACATAGCTAATGGCAAAACTTGCTAATCTGGTGATAGTTCACAGGCATCTAGCCCTACTTTTATCACATAAAATGTATATGTCCCAGTGCACTTCAAACCAGGTTATTGATAAAACGAAAGCCTTTACATCTAGGTGGCAGACCACCCCTGATCTGTACAGCAATTTGTGCACTTTGCAAAAAAGCAAATGTTGGCCTTTCTTCTACATCAAAACGGATACATCAAAGGTCTGTACAGGAGTTAAATACTTTTTAGATACTAGAAACTTTCAAGTTGTGACCTTGCAAAAGTCCCTGCTTAGTACACAGTTTTTCTTGCTTCTAGCTGCACCTAGTAACATGTTCTCTTTTCTTTGGGCACAATCGCATTAACGGTCTACAAGTTCAGATCTTAACCCTGTGTGGGCTGGTATCAACAGGCACAGCATGTCAATCACTTAAAGCAAATGCGTGTTAAAAGGAGACACATTTGGCACAAGGCAGAAGCAGCGTAGCCAGCAATAGCCATTATACAGGAAGATCAGCTGTCCCCCTTCTTACCCTCTGCAAGAGAAAGGAAACTAAAGATGAATCTTCCTGGTAGCTAATCTGAGAGATAAAATAGAAAGGAAGGTATATAACTAGGAGAATGAAATTAAAGAGAAGTATATCAAGAGCAGCACTCTTTCCCTCATATGGAGAAAAAAAAAGCGCTCTACCATATAACTTCTTCTCCACACAAGTTCCTATGGAGGTCACACTGCTCTCGCCAGTGGTTATATATAAACAGCAGGAGTGCAGGATAGGCAATATTCTACACAAGCACAGCTAAGCCAGGGAGGTGGCTTATGATGATTATGGCCAGTTGACACTTGCACCGGTCTTAGTTGTTTCCATACTCTGGGTTCCTGAGGCCCAGTGACATGTTCTCCCCCATTACTTTGTAAGGGCACATCTGCATTTTTAATACCCTGTGTATGAGACCTGCACTAGCTATTTCAGCTAAAAGACATGAATTGTTAGGAAGCCTTGAAGGCTAGATTGTGTATGGAGCCAATATATCAAAAGGTCAAAAAGACAATTGTACATACAATTGGTATTAATAGTACAGGGGTTCAATATCTTCCCTCATGATAAGATCTACAATAAGGTAGCATTCTCACAGAAGATCTAACTATGATGTAACTTGGTGAAACTTCACAAACCTTCTCCCCATGGCTATACACTGTGCTTTGTGTGAACATTGAATGCTCCTACAGAAGAGTATGTAGGTGTCACATGCAGTCAGGTGCATCGCAGGGGATTAGTAATCATGACTACAAGGTTAAAGTGCAAGGCCTGGGCATGCATTCCAGTGTTCTCCATGAAAGGCCATCCATGGCCAGACAAGGAAGGTCACAATGCATGCAGAATTATACCTTTACATACTTTTTAAAGGCATTGGGCTTAACAGTTTGAATCCTCAAATAGGGATGTATCACAGAAGAAGCGAGAGCCCCTCTTGGCTGTTCTGGCTGTGAAGGGGACACTCTTCAGGACTGCAGCCATCAATGCAGGTTGGGGAAACAGAGAAACACATACATGGTCAAACAAGGCAAACTGAAAAGAGAGGTTCAGCAGCCCCCAGTAGTGAGGACTAAATACATTGGGGCAGGAAGGAGGATACATTTTAGAGAGATAATATTAAATTAACTCACTTGCTAACTAAAACACCCACCTGTGATTATGTCCTCAATGGTTCCATCCTTTCCTTCATATACCGGTCGATGGTCCTTGGCTTGCCGCCGCCGCAGCTCTGCTATTAAATCATGTTGCTGACGTTTATTTTTCTGCACTGGAGACTAGAGAAATCAGAATAGTGTGTAAAACATTAGATATATGTCCTTCTTCATTCAGTAAACTTTACTGTCCGAAAATAGAATACATTCATATCAACCAATATGCCTTATTTTGATCACATGAAAAAAAATCTATTTCCTGTGGAAAGATCTCAACAGTAATAAATGATGAATATGAGGATTTTACCAAACGGTTGGCAATCCTTGTTCACTGAGGTGGCTTTAATGAGGGGATATGGAAGTATTGCCAATAACCAAACTATTTTAATTATTCTAGCTGTTATTTTCACTTTCGAGACCAGCTAAACCACTACTGGCTAGTTCCTGGAGTTGTAACGGAACACATCTATGTATTTCCTATGTTTTTTGGGGTAAACACAGTATGTACGCTCTTGGAATCAAGATTTAGGAGGATATTGGATGTAAGTTGCTGTAAATGTCCACTGCAATACATAAACTATGAGATCTTCAAACAACAGAAAACGTAACAGACTCAACATGACAAGAGATAGTACTGGCAGACTGCGCTATGGATTGGATGTTCCCCCACACTTCATCAGTGCAAGCGGTGGTAACACTTTATAGGGCAACAGAAGCTACTGAACGCAACCCAAAAGGTTTAACCAGCGAGACCAGAAAAACATTCTAGCAACAACATTGATGCCCTTTCTCAAAATGTCCATTCAAAACCCTACAACCTGCAAGACTCCCGTGATGCCGAAGTATATAATGTGATTTTAGCATTTCCTCCTTATAAATATAACTACACAGGTAAAACCTTTTTCTGGTTTTGGATAGAGAGGAGAGGGTTAGAACACCTCGCAGTTTTTATTGCTGCCTGTGCCCTTATTAGGGAGATTCCCCCTCTCCATTTATCCTGTTTACTGTTATCACTGAAAGTGAAAGAAAATCCCACAATCAGAACAGAAATAGATGGGAAATCTTCCGATGGGGACAGCAGTTTTGCAGACCCTGACCCCGGTTCACATATATGCGGCCGTGCGGGCCACGTTTTGCATGCGCACAAGAGCCCATTCATTTGAATGGACTCCCGTGCCCGTGGGACGCAGGGAAGAAATCCCTGCACTTCTTTGGAAAACGCAGCCTGCACGGGAACCTCGGTTCCCAGTACGGTTGTGTTTTCCAGTGTGGGCGGCGTGCCATTAGAACGAATGGCACCCGCCCACGGGTCCGCATTCCTCTGTGCGGGTGGTACGGCTGCATGGATTTTTGTGCGGATCCGCAACAGCACCACCCGCACAGATGTGAACCTAGGGTGATGAAACACTGGCATTCCCTCGCTCTTTGGTGGGATTTTCCCTCACTTCCTGCTTAGCTATGGGACTGGAACTCTGATAAAAAAGCGACAATTATAAACAAGAGTTGTATTAAAGCAGAACTAAACCCTCCTATCAAGCAGGATGCCATTTTAGCCTCTGTTTGGCCTACAGTTGCCATGGTGCCGCACATCGGATCAGTTATAACACCAGCCATATGATAGCTTGACAGTTTGGTTGGGAGCGAACATAAGCACATTAGTAACTAATGGTTATCATTCATAGCATGCCTTGAATGTAATGGTTTTCGAAGACTCTTAAATCGGTGAGTTTAGTACCACTTTGAGGACTCGTTCACACCATAACGCGGGTTTCCCACATCACATTCCAGGGTGAACAAGCCCTTAAAGCGGAACTAAACCCACCGATTTCCTGCGTCACATTCAAAACGCACTGGGTGTGCGATCTGCTGTGGGTGTCATTATATTTCTTTTACAAAAGATTTTATTAAGCCTGTTAAAGAGAAACATACAAACCATAACAAATCATATGATACAAAGCGACAACAAACAATAAAAGACAGGGAAACATCACACAACAAACACAGAGGTACACATACAAGACCCATGCTGGGGTCCAGATAACACTACGAAAGGCAAAGGGCTGCAAGGCCCACAACCACTTTCAGAAATATAAAAGCTACATACAAGAAGGCAACAAAAAGAAAACACATAGAGAGCCACGATCTCATGAGGCAACATTGTCCCTGAGAATCATAGACCTGTAAGATGATAATAATAACTGATAGACAATCGGTCTAATATAAACAAACCATAAAAAAGAGGAGAGAGAAAACAGGAAAACAAAAGAAAGAAAAAGAGCAGAGAGAAAAAAAAAAAAAGAGACAGGCCAGCAAGGAAGAGGAGTTCGCCTTGGGGGGGGGCCGGGAGACACGATCCCCACATAAGCGGAGTGGAGAGGCAAAACCCAACACATCATAGATTAGTTAGTTTTGCGGTAAAATGAGAAACCGGTTGATAATCCACCCACGATTGCCAAACAGAAAGAAACTTATCATGTTTATCCTCTAATACCGCTGTCAATTTTTCGTTGATAAAAGAAACCTTGGATTCTGGACCTGACCTCCTCAAATTGTAGAGTAAGGGATTTCCAAGAACCGTTAATAGTCTGCTTAGTAGCCATAGAAAAAAAAATTGACCAATGAGCGTGGTCCATGAGGTAGGTCACGAAGTGGCTTAAAAAGTAAGGCCTCAATAGGATCTTTTTTAAACTCTTCACGCCGGCCGAACACAAATGTGCAGCCTCCTGACGTCTGGGCCTAGACGCCTAGCGGCCGCACATTTCCATTCTATTAAAAAAAGACATATGTGCTGAGAGCGCGCGCCCTGCACGTTCCCAGCACACATGTGCGGTACTCACGAAAAGGTCCCGATCTCCTCTTTCGATTGGGACCTTTCCATTTCATGTGTCACGGTGGTCACATGACCCTAAACCCGCCCCGCCTCCCGGCTTCTGAAACCTTAAAGGGACGGGAGGCGCCGGCGCGAAGGGGTTAAGGTTAATGGACGTAACTGAATAAATAAGATTATAAACTCTAGTCCACAAGCGGCGGGCCACTGGACAGGTCCACCAAATGTGGAGCATTGTACCCTCTAGAGAGCAGCCTTGAAAACACAGAGTTATAATCAGGTATAAATTTACCTAATGGAGATGGGGGTAAAATATCATCTTGAAATCACTTTATAGGAATTCTCTAATGCCAGTATGTTACCAGATCAGTGGGAAACTCCTTGCCACATAGACCCCCAATCCTCAACAGAAATTTCCGTCTGAAGCTCCAAATTCCATTGTGCACAGTAAGCAGGCAAAGGTTCAGCCATATGATTCCGGATTGATAGATAAATTTGAGATGGGTGTCAATATATGTCTAACAACACCCCAAACGCAGATTGCAATTGCTTTTGCCTCGAACAGATAGCATGGTACCACAGTACCATGCGATCCAGCTGCATTGCATTTTTGAAAAAGTAGTGTAGCACTACTTTTAGTGTGATCCAATGCAATAACAGCCCATTAAATGAATGGCCTTAGAAATCGCACTGCACTGAGTTGCATGGGTACACAGAGCGCATTCCTGTGCGATTCGGGTGTGAACTGGCCCCAAGAGATTTTACACCTTTATATTGTAAGTTCTCACAAGCAGCATCCTCCTAACCCTCTTAACTTGAATTACATTGTAACTCTGCTGCTTCCCTTTATTTTATAAAGTGCTGAGCAAACTGTTTAGGCTACATTAACCCCTCTATAATAACAATACACAATCACATTCTAAGATATTCAGGGGCACTACCAACCACGACTGCAAATACAACCTCTTACCCCAGTCTTTTTTTCCCTGAGCTTTGACACCTTAATTCACAGGCCCAAACATTGTTTTGTTCTGATTCCCACTTGTCTGCATTCTGGGCTGTACATTGGTAGTACAACATGACTACAGATCAGAACTGAGAACAACTAGGAAGGCATCACTTCATAAATCTGCTTGAATCAATGTCCTCCTGATAGCAGAAGCAATGAAGGTGCTTGTATTTCAGTGTGCAGGACCATTTGTGCCACAGTCCATGGTGCTTAGAGGCACTTCAGTGATGTAGACTATACCTTAGGGTCCATCTTCTTTGCTTCTTGTGCCAATAACTTCTCTCGCAGAACTTCCTCCTGCTTCTTGCGCATCTCGTTCTCAAGCTCAGCATCCTAGTTTGTTAAACAGAACAAATCAGACCTGTTATCACTTTCATGGAACGGTCATATGACTCTTCTCTATATACATAATTGAACAGACTTTGTAGAGAAAACACACTAAGGCAATTAATATGGACTGGCAGCATAGTTCCATACATATATATTAATGGAATATGTGACTTCACCACTTGGCGGGGTGTTACTGGTGGTTGGGTGCTTCTTCAGCTTGTTCACCTGTCAGCTCTAGTGTCCCGAAAAAGATGAACTGTGATCCATCAAATACTTGTTCCAACTTTATTCAATGTGAATAACCGTGGGTGCCTTTCAACTATGTTGGATACAAGAAGCTTTAGGCCTCATGCACACTGGACGTTTTCCTAACTCTCCTAGAAGCCGTTCCTCCTGGCAGCATTGTTTTGGAAAAAAAACAGCTGACATTTGTAAAAAACAAAAGTGTATAATGCGTTTAGGCGCATATAGCCAGGGCTGTGGATAAGGGGTACCACCAGTCCTCCTGTACAGGGCCCAGGCCAGCAGTGGGGCCCAGGCAGCTGGGTGAGTTGGATGTGGGCAGGGAGGGTGAGCGGCACGGCTGGGGGCAATTACTGGAACGGATCCTCTGAAAGCTGGCTTCTCCTCTCCCTCCCACTGGCTTTCAGCTGCTGCAGAGCGAGCCATACAGGGGATCAGTTCCAGCAATTGCCCCCCCACGCTGCACCGATCATCCTCCCTGTGCACCATACATTTCCCCCCTGTGTGTCCCCTCCCCTGCAGTGCTGCTGGCTTCCCTCTGCTCCTCATCACCGGCAGCTGCAAGCATGCAATAGGATCCTTCAGGATGGAGAGTGGGGGAAATATGTCCCATTTATCAGCCCCTTCCTTCCCTGAATGAACAGTTAATGATTGGTACCTATCACTCACTGTGTTCACTCATAACTGAAGCAGAGTAAACAGTGTACTTTTTTTTAGGGGGGGCCTGTCAGGTTGGCTGTATGGGGCCCCGTGGTTTCTAACAGCAGCCATGCATATAGCCGTGTCAAGCGTTTAGATGTAAATTACTTTTGTTGGCTAGAATAAATCATTTATTCTGACCATTGAAATTAATTAACGCTCAAGTGATAAACACGCATTTAAAAGAGTCAAGATTGTTTTCTGCCAGAACTCTGCTGCACCTCGATGCACTGGAAGTGGGTTTTTTTCCCACCTCTAAAAGTTTGTGTGTGTATAGACGCATAGGCCAACATGAGCGGGAGTTTATAGGGGAAAAAAACAAACAACCGATGGACATCCCTAGGAGCAGCTGTAAAAATGTCTGGTGTGCATGAGAACCTATATGTGGAAGAGTACCTGCACACCTTTCCTGTATACGGAGTGCAGCGGCCATCTTTGGGTTTAGTATGTATATATATATATATATTTATATTATATATACTAAATGTGTGTCTGAAGTGATCAACCATTCTCTGTGTGTTTATAATAAAGATCAGTTACTGAAGTTCTAGTTTCTAGTTTGTGCTAACAGAGCTCATTACACTGCAGTATGTATGATCCATTGTGACCCGTCATTTAGATTCCTACGTGGAGCATGTGATTGTGATAGCACTCCAGTAGGGCGGCAAGGCTAAGATGTTTCTGGAGAGAAGTGGATCAAAGGACAGTCTCTTTATGTATCCACAAGGATCCTTCTCTCCTTACTGTAGTCCAACTTAGTGGACAAGAAGTGTTTTACTCAGTCACTAGGTAGGTGGCCACACCCTGACCAAGAACTTTTTCCTGTTGAAACAATGGCAGGAAGGAGCCTGCCTTCTGCGCACACATTAAACTACACAGGTGCTTCTAAAGCACCAAGTAAATGCGCATGCCGGTATGTGACACGGGGTTTAGCATGTATACCTTGTATGATTTGATGAAACGAGCGAATACTGGAAAGAACACGGAGGGCGGCGTTGTCTTTGGATTTTCTCCAAAGTAAAGCACCACAGCTGCGTATGCTTCCTGCAGAAGAGAAAAAAAAAGAGATCTGGAGATACTGCTCCCTTCTAAAGGCTTATAGAACTTCACAAGTCTACATTTCCTGCAGGCACAGTGAAGGGAAGGGTGGGAGGGGAAGAATCACAGTGGGACGGATTGCTAAAAATACCCAGACAGAACATTCAAATAAGGCAGGAAAAAACAACTGATAGAGGCAAACAATACACGCAACTGAAAAAAAGATATTTTGTCACAAGCAAAGAAAGCATAAGGAATGCCTGTATAAACCAGCTTATATACTACGGCTATGGCAGCATCACTGAAAAAGGGAAACCATCTGGAATGCTGCCATTTCATCTACTATATATGTCCTCGAACATTTAAAACTGAATGCCAGGGGCACAAAAACTTTCCTATAGATATATTAACTGGCCACAAAGGATATAAATTCACTTTGTGTGCCTTTGCAAACCTAGACATTACCTTTTCAAGCAGCAGTGACACATCATTGGGCTGCACATAGTGCTAGAAAGTAGAGCTTTGGTGAGGCCAAGAAACTACAGGATGGGGCAGATATAAGACCACACACTCTGCACAAACAGAGAGAGCAGCAATGACTGGTCTTTATTACAAGGAACCCCTGCACAGAGGAAAAGTGCAGGAAATGTTGCATGTTGGATTACTGAACATATGTAGAGAAAATATACAAAGAACAATAAGATTCAATTAACAATACACATAGCGTTTGTATTTAGACATGATTTGTTTTGCTGGGGATTTAGCTTTGAATTCGAATCATTACCATGATAGCTGGAGGTCTACATTTCCAGCGAGTCATTAGTCATGCCCACAGTGAATAAAGCATATATAGTACCTTGTGAAAAAACTTGGGATTGGTGCCACACCACATATGGACTGTAAATTTGAATCACTCGTATTTATTAAAATTGACACCAAGAAAAATGTTCCTCCAACTTCCTTCTCATCCACTCCATCCCCATTTTCCTTCTCAGCCATTAATCAGGATTGCTGCTTTGTAAAACCACATCATTACCTCAAAGCTAGTTAAAGGAGAAGTACAGTCAAAGCTCATTTGGCTGTAGTTCTCCTGTGGATCACAGGAGTGCAGTTCTTTCTGCATTTCTTTGACCCGTTTTCAACTGATAGTGGGCTGAAGGCCGCTGTCGGCTGACATCACTCAGCCAGTCCAGGCTGGGGAAAGATCCCGACTTTCAAGTTAGAATCCATCTCAGCGATTTGCTGAGAGCCTGAGCCAGCCTTCCTTCTCTACAGCCCAGAGCTCCAGTGAGCTCTGGGAGGAGGGAGGCTGAGCAGAGAGCGGTGACTGACAGTCAGTGCTCTCTGCTCACAGCAGCAGTGAGAACTCATCAATCAGCGGTCATGTGATCTGAGTTCTCACACGGACTGATGCTGCATCCACCTAAGTATAATTTTGTGGGGAAAAAAACCCAAACTTCTGTTAAGTGGTGAGAAAATTGACTAATTCTACCAAGCAAGTGTGGAGAAGCAGTTTTCCCAAAATTTGGTTAATACTGCATGGTGCTGGCTTCTGATTTGCCACGGCCAGCTTCAAGCGGGATGAGCTGGATTTTACAGATGAGATGTTGAGCAAAGCAATGAGGCCTGAAGCAGAAGAAGGATCTGTATTATACTAATTGGGCTTTCTAGAAGTTTACCTATTTTATGTTAAATGGTGATATATGATCTCATCAACTCCTGTACATTGATGTCCAATATAAAATTGAACACACAGGTTAGGCTGTTAAAGGTGAATTTTCTTTCCAAAATATTTGAAATTCTGCGTAGCCAATTGTGAATGTCACACAAAGCCCGACACACTATATGCAGTATGTCACTCCTATTTACTGTTGCAAAACTGTAGCATTAACTGTCAGCTTCTCTTTTACAAAGTAACTACCTTTCCCTCCAGCTCTTAGTACCTAAAACATGTTCACATAACAGCACTACACAGTGCAGTAGAATCTGAGTGGCTCATTGCTCATTTATCACTGAAAAACTAACAAAAGGCACATCCCAGATACCCGGGTATACATCATTATTGGCACACATATTCAGAGATAGTATTGACCGGGCTGGTTTATACTATATATGTAATAATTAGTCTACCACTCACTTTACTCTCTTTCCTATGCTCAGCTTTCTGCTCCTACTAATACTGCAAGGCAGTGCTGTATTTAGGTTTTGTGCTGCCCTAGGCAACGCAAAGGTTTGTCTGCCCCCATGGACATGAACCAACACCACAACTCTTTCCCCCTCTCGTGGATAGAGCCTGACATTGACCAACAACATCCCTACCCCCCACCTGGTAGAGCCTTCCACTAAACCCCCGCAATAGAGAAAAATACACTCATCTCCACAGCTCCGGACATCCTCGGAAACGAGAGTCAGGCTCTACATACACAATCAAGCAGCCTGCAGCATCTCTCAGATCCCACCTAGTCCCCATGGTGTGCATGTCCCTTCTTCCATCCCTTCTTCTGGGGGGAGGTGCTGCCCCCCTGAAAAATGCTGCCCTGGGCAAGTGCCTTGTTTGCCTTGTGGTAAATACACCCCTGCTGCAAGGTGCACAATGCATAGGATTTGTACAGGTAACACAACTGAAGGATTTTTTTAAAAACGCATTTATAGTTACAGTTCTGCTTGCGACAGAGACAGTTCTTTTGGTAGAACTTTTCTTTTGTAATAGCATGTAAACCCTATCAATAAACTTCACTTATTTGCTACATTTTGGCCTGTTAAATGTACAATCCAAATCATTTTATATATCTGTTCAATGGTGTCAGAAATCCAGTGCTGTACTGTGTTCTCTGCAGTGTTTTCTCAAGCAGTGTGTTGTCAGCCCTGCTCAGCTCACCTCTGGACTACAGAACACCTACTTCTATGTTATTGAGATGAAGGAAATGGGAGTGATTCTCTATAGAGTCCCACCATAATTCCTGGCCTCTTAACGTACTTCCTATCCTAGGGTGACCATGTTACTAATCCATAGATACAATACAGTAAGAGAGCATAGTCAAGCTAAGACACAGTGTATTACTGGCATCATCAGGTAAAAATAAAAGGAAAAACACCACAAAGAAATAAAACAAATACAGATGCTAATAGTAGATACACAACAAATATTTTTTAATCCGGGCATAACTGGATTAAAGGTGGGTTAGTATTTGCCTTTAGCACTGTAACAATACTTTCGATGTACTAACCTCTGCTGTTTTGGCATCCTTCTGAAGCTTGTCCAGTTTTCCTTCATTGCTACTCACAAAGTTCCTGAGAACACTATTGTCATGATGACTGCTCTCCTTGCGGATTAAGTCCATCCCTTTCCCAAGCTCTTTTACATCCATAAGGACATTTTCAAGAGACACTGGACAAAACAGAAATGAGTCAATATTTGCTGTGTATCTCAGATGGAAAATTCCCCTTACTTCATGTACAAGTGAGGCAGTATGTGTTAGGGACTGACAGGGACAGGAAATAAGGGGAAACCTTTCATTTGAGGACACAGATGTATGAGTTTGACAGATGTTCAAAATTTTCCTCTTTTATCCAAAAATAAATGTTTTGTGTGGAAAGGTTTTTAAAAACATCATTGGACTGAGAGGCAAAACACTCACCAATAGAAAACGCTTTCAGCAGTTTGTTGAAGCCAGACTAACGTAAGAAAATTTCAGATTGGTTGTAATGGACAGTCGCAGACAGTGACAGAGTTCTTACCTGCTGCTGCCTTCTCCACAAAGTGAAGTTCATTGTAGAATGTGGCCACCTCAGGATACTTCTCCTTGGCAATCAAGGCAATGAAGTTAAGCAATGTCATCTTCCTGTCTGTTGACTTTGTGTCTTGCAGCTGGATCAGATGGTGAATTGTAGTACAGAAGAGAAATACATTATATTTACAGCCCTAGCTCTGTGCGTACAGAAAAAAAGTCCCCACCAGTCATCCATTCCAACATACCAAGTCCAAGCTCTGTAGTTTGAACCCATAGACAGATCCTCTCTTGCTGCTGTTCATGTAGTTACCCAAGGCAAGAATTATCTAAAAAGAAAAATGGCTGCCAAATGAATAACGGCTCCCATACATTGGTGTTTATCAGTTTACTTGGGTCTTCTCAAACCCTCACTCACCTCCAGCATTTGTTTCAGCTTTGGAGAAGATTTGACTGAAGCCGAAGCAGCAATCACTGCATTCAGTTGCTGGGAAGAGTAAGATACATATGTCAGAAGGTAGGTTTTCACAAGTTAAAATCTTCAGAAACAACTATGGCAACATATAACATTGGAAGTGAATCCCAAAAATCCTATTTTAAATATACTGGCATCTAAAGACCTCTGTTCATATTTGCAATTAAATTGCTTCTCAACAAGCTTCAGGGCCTAGAACATACCTCATATGTCTTAGAGTCCCTCCCCAATGAGCAAAACCCCCATGTGTGTAGCTGCCAAGACCTGCTGTCACTTTGACAGCTGTGGCCCTGATTTGAGTAATATTACTAAACCTGGTATTTCTGTAAGAAAGAAAACATATACATCATAAATGACACACACCACTGTTCAAAATAAGTACATAAGAAAATGCAGAATAAATTATCTATACTGAACTATAAATATAAAAAAAAAACTAATCCAAAAACTTGGGCAAACTTCCAATCATTAATGAACAATTTCAGGTTTGACTATATTATACATAGCTACAGTGGCCCAGCTTGGAAACCATACCTGGCCAATGTCACTGGAAGTCAGAAATCACAGAAGTAGACACCGCTACTCCAGTGATCGCCAGTTGCTTCTGGGTCTCATGCTTAGTGAACAGCCACTTTGATATTGCCAAAAGTATTGAGCTAGCCCTCCAAATGATTGGATTCAGGTGTTCCAATCACCTCCATGGCCACAGGTGTATAAAATCAAGCACCTAGGCATGCAGACTGTTTCTACAAAACATTTGTGAAAGAATGGGTCGCTCTCAGGAGCTCAATGAATTCAAGCGTGGTACCGTGATAGGTTGCCACCTGTGGAATAAGTCCATCCGTGAAATTTCCTTGCTACTAAATATTCCACGGTCAACTGTTAGTGGTATTATGAAAAAGTGGAAGCAACTGTGAACAACAGCAACTCAGCCACAAAGTGGTAAGCCACGTAAAATGACAGAGTGGGGTCAGGGCATAATGCATGGAAGTCACCAAAAGACCTCCAAACTTCATGTAGCCTTCAGATTAGCACAACAGTGTGTAGAGAGCTTCATGGAATGTGTTTTCATGGCCGAGCAGCTGAATCCTTACATCTCCACGTGCAATGCAAAGCGTCATCTTCAGTGGTGTAAAGCACGCCACCATTGGACTCTAGAGCAGTGGAGCCATGTTCTCTGGAGTGACAAATCACGCTTCTCTGTCTGGCAATCCGATGGACGTGTCTGACTTTGGCAGTTGCCAGAAGAATGGTATTTGCCTGACTGCATTGTGACAAGTGTAAAGTTTGGTGGAGGGGGGATTATGGTGTGGGATTGTTTTTCAGGGGTTGGCTTTGGCCCCCTGGTTCTAGTGAAGTGACCTTTTAAGGCATTGGCATATCAAAAGATTTTGGACAATTTCATGCTCCCAACTTTGTGGGAACAGTTTGGGGATGGCCCCTTCCTGTTCCAACATGAGTGCGCACCAGTGCACAAAGCAAAGTCCATAAAGACATGGATGAGCAAGTTTGGGGTGGAGCTTGGCTGTCCTGCACAGAGTCCTGACTTCAACCTGATAGAACACCTTTGGGATGACTTAGAGTGGAGACTGCAAGTTAGACCTCCTCGTTGGACATCAGTGCCTGACCTCACAAATGCGCTTCTGGAAGAATGGTCAAACATTCCCATAGACACACTGCTAAACCTTGTGGACAGCATTCCTAGGAGAATTGAAGCTGTTATAGCTGCAAAGGGTGGGCCAACTCTATATTGAACCCTACGGACTAAGACCGGTATAATATTAAAGTTCATGCACGTGTAAAGGCAGGCATCCCAATACCTTTGGCAATATAGTGTGTGTGTGTGTATTTATTTATTTTTTTTTTTTCCCCCCCGTGCAAAAAAAAAAACACACACCCCTACAGTATATTGCTGTAATCTACAGGAATACATGGATTTAGGGAGCGCAGACTAAACATTGTTTTACTATATACAATATTATTAAGTCCACTTTGGAATAAATAATAAAATATTCAAAACATAAAAAGGTCAAATGGTCAGAATCCTTGAGTATTGTGGCATGACAAAGAACTGGTGGCAGCAATTGACTTCATACCGGTGTTAGCAGCTGCAGGTTCTCACTGAAATTGCCCATGAATGTCATGATGGACATCCTTTGAGAGAGACGCTCCACTTTACTGAAGTGCATCATGAATCTGTCCTCATCAGAAAGGTCCTCAAGAGGCTTCCGCTCCCGCTCATACTGTCTTAGCAACTTCACCTCTGCTTCTGTAGGTAGGAAGCGTACCAAACACTCCACAAAATCGACCGGCATTGTCCTCAAGTCAAACCTGGAGGGAAAGGGCAAGGTAGTATTCTATGTCTAACTACAGGTCTGTTACTAGAATAATATTTAGCAACCTGTTGCAAACAGATATACTATACATATTGCACCATGCTATGCTATAAGCACGTGAACGGGAGAGATGCATACGTGTGGATGGCTTTACAGATCTCCTCCGAGGCCCTCCCAGCTTTTCGCAGAGTGATCGCCAGGTTCTTGGCTCGGTTTGCCTCCAAAAGTGTGACTTTACTCATTGACTTCTGGGATGATTTATTCTTGGAGCAGGTAAGATCAATGGCAGCTCCCTGTGCTTTGGTTTTGAACAGCTCTTCAAATTTATCCATATCCAGATCCTACAAAAAAAAAAAAAAAAAAAAATACAATACAATTTAAAAACACAAAGATTTTTTTTTTTATTTTACATAAATCAGCTCTTCTATGTGAAAAATGTACATACAAAGGTGCAGAGCACTGTACCTGCAGCTTTGGTGAGGGTTAGCTGCACTTTCCCATACAGTTCTACTATGTCCCATGGTTTTGGTGCACTTTCTGAAAGTGCATGCAGAAGTCAATGGAAATACAACCAACCCACGGGTACACTGCATTACACCCATGGTGAGGGCAAACTGCACTACACAAGTGTAAAAGGGGCATTATATTGTTTTAGAATGTTGAATTTTACATTCAAGTTGCAAGCCAGATCCATTCTATTTTTTTTTTTAATCTAATTTTAGAGAAACGTGTGCTAGAGAGAAGCAAAGGTGTTTAAATGTAATTAAACTTGTTTCATTTATATAGCAATATATCTGAAATAGATGTATTACCAATATTATGTGGCAAAGCAGACAACACAGTTGCTAAGTAGTTAGCACTTCAGCCTGGTAGCACTAGAGTCGTTGGTTTGAATCCCAACCATGGCACTAGCTGCCTGGAGTTTGCAGGTTCTGGCTGTGCCAGCATGGACTTCCTCCGGGTACTCTGGTTTCCTCCAAAGACATGCTGGTAGGTTAATTGGCTCCTGTCTAAATTGTCCCTAGTATGTGTATGTATGAATGTGAGTTTAGGGACCTGAGAATGTAAGCTCCTTGAGGGCAGAGGCTAATGTGAAAGTACAGTATATGTGTGTAAAGCGCTGCGTAAACTGACAAGTGCCTATAATAAATAAATTATAAGCAATTTTATCTGAAAAATGTGTGTTAATGTACTAACAAGGCAATCTACAAGAGTATGAATGATGTAAATAGTACAGTATACCATAAGGACCCGTATGTTTTTAATTACTACAGTCAGATTAGTGAAAGGTCACTTCTTATGGGCTTCTATAAATTTCTCAGTTTTTGCATCTTTCTGCTTATATGTTCTCTCTCACCTGTAAGATCCTCTCGTCATCCAGGTCACTGAATACGGTGCCACTAATCTGGTTGGGTTTAAGAGCAGTCCAGTTAAACACAGGTAGGCGGAACTTCGTTTTTATTGGCTTCTTGATCCTGATTGCTGAAATAAAAGCAGAAATAGGATAAGTAATACAAAAGATATCATTTCGTGGAGTGTGATTCTAAAGATTAGACAGTTTGGTGATATTCAGTCTTTTTCTCAATGTGATATTTACCTGACAAACCAGTTGTGAGGATAACAGAGGGTGAGGAAGATGGAAGAGGTGGTGGGGGAGGGCACTTGCCTGTAATTAAATGCAAATTATTATATGTGGATACGATTTATAAGCATACAAAAATTGTCTGTTTATCAGAAACATAATAAAATTAAACAGCCTGAGAAATTATTAATATTCAAAAAACTCACAAGTGAACTTAAAAGCAAGCACTGTCCAGTAAAGGGCTAAGAAATTACCAACCAAACAATTTCTTTAATAAAATATTTTTAGAACTATAAAATTAGAACATTTCCCTACTTTTGAAGGGGAATGGACACTAAAGAAGTACACCAAGTAGCAGATGAAATGTGTCAGTTCCTCCCCCCCCAATGATGCAGCACTCTCGCCATACCTGCCTAGCAACTAAGGTAGTATATGGGTACTGACTGACTGCCCTAAGAAGGCATTCTTCCTTCATTCTATGATGTTGGGGAAAGACCCTGTATCACTATGTACTGGATCTTTAGTTCTATGCTGATCCAGCTCTGAAAGCAACATTAAAGTTTGTGATGCAGTATCAGGGGTGGACTGACCATTTGGAAACTCGGGCACTGCCCGAGGGCCCGGGGTCAGTAGGGGGCCCCATAAGATGCCCCTGGTACCTTTTTCATAGGCTTTTTTGAGTTTGGGCAAGGACACAGGGGCCCCATGATCCCCTATTGCCCGGGGGCCCCATGTGTTGTCAGTCCACCCCTGTGCAGTATACATTGAGCTTCTTCTTTTGGTAAAGATTAATTGAGGAAGCTAGAGAGGATTCCTAAAACTGCTATATTTAAATCTGCTTCTATTTAAAGCAGAGCAAATACTATATGCTAATGGATTTGGAAGAAAAAAACTGCTCATTGCTTTTTTTTTTCTCTGAATATCCCAGATTTAAAAAATGTATTGAGATTTTGCTACCATTTTTTATGCCCTAGTGTACTGAGACAATTTTAGATACATTTATAAAACATACAGTTACATTTTCTTGCCCAAAAGTGAATTACAAGTGATCAGAAAATAGCTCTTTTATACTGTATTCTATTTATAAACGTTTGTTTACAGTGATTAAGGAAACGCATGAGACAATGAGGTGCTTGTGTGACTCTGCTAATGTGTTAACATTTATGCACATGGTACTACTAGTACATACATATGCTGCCTAGATAGGAGTCTGTAGAGTATAGGACAACACTGTCTATTTATTTTACTAATGGTGCTATGTGGGTATTTTTAAACACAAATGGCTATTTAAAGGATAAGTTCATCTTTGGGAACATGTAACATGTTCAACCCGTTTTTAGGGTGGAACATGCAACATGTTCCCATAACCACAGTCACCGCCCCCCCGCCGCCTCTGATAGATAGTACAAGGAGAAGTCTCCCCGTACTATCTGTCAAATGTGAAAACAGCGCGGCTGTGTGGGGCTTTGCCCACACAGCCGCACCATTCATTCACGTATTTCACAGGAAGTCACAGGAAGTCCCGACAGTCTTAGCAGCTGTTGGCTTGTAGTTTTCAATGAACTTCCACAGCACTGTGGAGCACCGTGGTAGTTCATTGACGTTTCCTATCAGAATATCTGCCTGCTTGTACATCCCGTATAGCAAGCAGATATTCTGGCAGGTCCGCAGGAGACCTGCATGCCATCAGTGATCTACTGATCTGTGGTGCAATGCTTTCCAGGCTCCCGGGGGGCAAAAATAATAAATGTGCATTTTTTTACCTGAAAAAAATGTACATTTGTTTTTTTTTTCTTGTCTAAAGGGTGAACTTATCCTTTAAAAGCTGAATTCCAGGTATTGGCAACATTTTATAGTTACATTGCTCCAGCTTGGACCCATGTAAGTATGTTTGTGCTCTATGTATGTAGACACTGCTACTACAGCGATTGCCACTAGCTTCTGGGTCCTGTGCTGAGTGATTGGACTGCTGCTTACTGAACACAGGAGGTTGCCCACTCGGCACAGGCACTCAGATCATTCAGATCAGGGAATGCTTTGTATTTTCTCAATGAATGCAAAGTGCTCTCTGATTTGACGAGGTGAGATCCCCACCTTGTCCAATTAGAAAATTCTTTGCATTTATTGAGCCAATACAAAGCATTCCCTCAATGGCACCTGTGCTGAGACAATGACCTCCTGTGTTCACATTGCAGCACAGAAGCTTTTCAGCATGAGACTCAAAAGCTTGTGGAGATCACTGTTGTAGCGGTGCCTACTACAGTGATTTTCAGCTTCTATGGTGATCCCACAGGCATGGCACATACATACTTACATTGGTCCAAACTGCACCAATATAACTATGTAAAAATTTCTATACCTGGCATTCATCTTTAATAAGTGGTTTAACAAAGGTGTTTTACTTACATCTAGGTTAGACTCTATCTCCTCTTTTGTTTGAAGTAATTCAGATCTGTGAGCTCATAACCTTATATCTAGGGGAGTCTGTCATCATATTCATTTCTTGCTGCAAATTTTAGGGTCCACTCAAGACCTGACAGTTGCAAGTGTATGACATGTAGACACCAAAGAGTTTAATCACTCCCTAGCCTGTTATATTTCCATGAAATGCTAGCAAAAGATTCACTTTGAGATTGTAGACATGATAACTGCTGTTTATTTATTACCCAATGGTAGTGCAATTCTCTGTCTATTCCTCTAGAGAATCTAGAAGGCTGGGGGAAGGGGGTGGTGTTAAAAAGCAGAGGAATACAGAACCAGGAGAGGAGAGTGAAACATGTCCTCTGGTGCCCTAGATAGTTTAAGGTGGAAGGTGGATTATTATACATGACATAATAGTCTAAAACAGGATTCTAGTTCTAGTCAGATTTTGCTATTATGTATAATGGATCTCATGTCCATTAAAGGCTCTGATCAGAGAGTCATATTTACCTATATGTACTCCAATGATATCTGTATGTCAGTCTTCTCTCATTACAGCTTCTGACACTATGTCTGTCAGTTCTAACTGGCCCAATGACAAAAGTAAGAGAATCTCTGAGGCAATCTGAGCGTCCGATAGACACAGTATCAGGAACATAGTGAAAGAAGTCTAATGAGACTCTATAAAAATGACATATGTTCATATGGGAAATTGAGTGAGAAGTGTAATGGCACACAAACGTCACCAAAATCACCCCTCCTTCCAAAATTAAATATGTATTTTTTCATGTTCTTATTAAACAGCAGTGATGTTTACTGTAGAGGATTACAAAATAATGAACCAATTCCACTGCAAATGAATTAAAATTGTCAACATGTTTAGCAGTGCCATCCTTACTTGGCATTGGAGGAGGTGGTGGTGGTGGAGGTGGGGGAGGGGGTGGAGGTGGTGCGGCAGGTACGGGTACTGGTGCAGGTGGTGGTGGGGGTGGAGGTGGTGGGAAGTCTGCAATGAATGACATGTCTCCAGGTAGGCCATCAAGTGATGAGGGGATGGTCCCAGCAGACCCAAGCTTCTGCTGCTGTAAAGCATTGGCCTGCTCCAACTGACGGAGCTGCAGAAATGCTTCCTCCTTTTCTTTGATGATTTTCCTTAGCGTGTTCACCTGATGACTTGTGGTCTCATACGTTTCCTGGAGATGCAGATGAAAAGGAAATTAACAATGAGGAATTTGAAAGGAATGCCAATGATTCAGAAAAGAAGGGGGAGCTTAGCTGAAGACGTGGTGTATTTTTTACGTATAAAAATCACACTCACACACATATACAGGACATATACATATCATTTATATATAGTATATCCAAGTACAGTGCATCCAGAAAGTATTCACAGTGCTTAACTTTTGCCATATTTTGTTCTGTTACAGCCTTATTCCAAAATGGATTAAATTCATTTTTTCCTCAACATTCTACAAACAATACCCTATAATGACAACGTGAAAGAAGTTAATTTTGAAATCTTTGCAATTTATTAAAAATAAAAAAATGAAAAAAAAAAAAAAACACATGTACAAAAGTATTCACAGCCTTTGCCATGACACTCAAAATTGAGCTCTGCTGCATCCTGTTTCCAATGATCATCCTTGAGATCTTTCCACAACTGGATTGGAGTCAACCTGTGGGAAATTCAGTTGATTGGACATGATTAGGAAAGGCATAAACCTGTCTATATAAGGTCCCACAGTTAACAGTGCATGTCAGAGCACAAACTAAGCCATGAAGTCCAAAGGAAATATCTGTAGACCTCCGAAAAAGGATTGTATCAAGGCACAGATCTGGGGAAGGGTACAGAAAAATTTCTGCAGCATTGAAGGACCGAATGAGCACAGTGGCCTCCATCAGCCGTAAATGGAAGAAGTTTGGAACCACCAGGAATCTTCCTAGAGCGGGCCGCCCAGCTAAAATGAGCGATTAAGGGAGAAGGGCCTTAGCCAGGGAGGTAACCAAGCATCTGAAAGAGCTTCAGCGTTTCTCTGTGGAGAGGAGAACCTTCCAGAAGAACAACCATCTCTGCAGCACTTCACCAATCAAGCCTGCATGGTAGAGTGGCCAAACGGAAACCAATCCTCAGTAAAGGACAAATGGCAGCCCACCTGGAGTTTGCCAAAAGGCACCTAAGGGACTCTCAGACCATGAGACACAAAACTCTCTGGTCTGATGAAACAAAGATTGAACTCCTTGGCCTGAATGCCAAGCATCATGTCTGAAGGAAACCAGGCACCGCTCACCACCTGGCCAATACCATCCCTACAGTGAAGCATGGTGGTGGCAGTATCATGCTGTGGGATGTTTTTCTGCGGCAGCAATTGGGAGACTAGTCAGGAACAAAGTAAAGATGAATGCGGCAATGTACAGAGACATCCTTGATGAAAACCTGTTTCAGAATGCTCTGGACCCTAGACTGGAGCGACGGTTCATCTTTAAACAGGACAACGACCCGAAGCACACAGCCCACATAACAAAGGAGTGGCTATGTGCCAACTCTGTGAATGTCCTGGAGTGGCCCAGACTTGAACCCGATTGAACATCACTGGAGAGATCTAAAAATGGCTGTGCACTGATGGTCCCCATCCAACCTGATGGAGCTTGAGAGGTACTGCAAAGAAGAATGGGAGAAATTGCCCAAAAATAGGTGTGCCAAGCTTGTAGCATCATATTTCAAACAACTTGAGGCTGTAATTGGTGCTAAAGGTGCTTCAACAAAGTATTGAGAAAAGGCTGTGAATACTTGTGTACATGTGGTTTATTTTTTTTATTTTTAATAAATACAAAGATTTAAAAAACAAACTTCTTTCGCGTTGTCATTATGGGGTATTGTTTGTAGAATGTTGAGGGGGAAAAATGAATTTAATCCATTTTGGAATAAGGCTGTAACATAACAAAATGTGGCAAAAGTTAAGAGCTTTGAATACTTTCTGGATGCACTGTAAATGCAGGCATCAGATGGGCTAACCATCACCATGGCAAAGTACTAGTATCCAAGAAACAAATGCTGTGCAACTAAATGGTGGTTTTAATCAGTGGATTTACTTTCTGCTGCAGTGAAAAAAATATACAAGTAAATATGCTTAAAGAAGCGTACTTACTGGTATACCTGTATACCTTTGCATTGCAGCAGAAAATATATCCATTGCTTGGATTTGCCATTTGGTTGTGTGGCACTCCTTTCTTGGAGTCTATTATACATAAATCTACCTACATTTTGTCCATTAAAATATAACAATGCACTTTACATTTATATGTGACATATTACAGTTTGTAATATTGTGGAAGCAGGCAGGCCCAACTACTGTTCATAAACAAGTGTAAGAGGGATTTAAATCTGAAGACTATGGTTTTATTATAGCCCCTTTATTAAATGAATCTTAAAACCATGAGCCTAAGTATAGCTGTGAATGCTTGCAGTAAAAACAAGAAAACTGCATAGTGGCATGGTCAATGCAAACTCATTTAATTCACTTAGGTACAGGTGAGCCTTGGTGGGCTAGGACAGCTTCCAGCATGTACTATGTCTTGGTTACTCCAACAGCAAAATGCCACAATTCCAGTCTTGTCTATATTCCCATCGCACATGTTCCAGGAAACAGGGCTCATAAATAGCGGGTGCTGCAGCTACTACCAGCTGGATACTGGAGATTTCACAAATAAATGCACATATTCACCAGTACGCCAAGAATCTCTACATGTAATCCAAAAGGCTGTTATCGCAGAAAGATCACATCACAAAGGAACAAGTTCAACATATCGGAGCCATGCAGGATTACTTCATTAGGCATATACCTGATGAAGGGGTCCTGTGCGACTCCAAAACATTGCATATGTTCCTTTGTGTGTAGTCTTTTTTGACTACATTTGGAGATCCTTGGTGTGCAGGTGAAAATGTGCATTTATCGGTGCCACAATTCCAGATTCTACTCCCATCCACCCCAGAATTGTAGATGCTTCTGCCCACCTTTAAGTGTTCTGGAACAGTTACATTTTCCATGACAAAGTTTAAAAAAAGAATTCCACAGAAAACAGTCAGCTCCCCCTCAAACGCCAGCAGATGTGCAGACCCTGGAGCATGCACAGAAATCTCACCAGTGGAATCCCTCTGGCTCCCCCAACATCTACCAAATAACCAAAATATTTGTTTTAGATGGACTCACTTTTTAAGATCCACCACCACTCAAGCTGAATTAAGCTTTCAGGGATAAGAACAATGATCTACTCTAGTGTATCAGTGTTCACATTTTGTCCAGGAAAATACTAAAAGGTGCTTAAGAATGTCTAGTTTCACATGCAGTGTACACTTCCATGTGGCCAGTATGTTTGCAACAGACACAGTAACAGTAAAGGGCTAAAAGCCAATCACACTGACATTTAACAGTGATATCATTGTAAAGAAGAGTTGCCTACCTAAACCCCTTATTGCCTAATGGAAAGAGGGACTAAGCACTACAATGTAGCTAAACAGAAAAACACTTCAAAAAAGAACCCCTTGGTCACAATGGTACAAATGATCTTAGCCCTGACAGGGTTAATTGAAATAATTGTAATAATTTCCAGCAACACGTAAATATATAGAGCATACATACAGATGAGATTTGATAAAAAAAAAATTCCTAACTGATGGGAAAATAAATGAATGTGAAGATAACAATGTTCTAAAGAAAATAGTGATAGAAAATATCAGCCAGAAAGAGAAGGGGGGGGGGGGGTTGTTTGTTAACAATAAGTTCAGGTCATGCAAAACGTTTTATCTGGGAACTTTTGTGATGCATGATGTATTAATAGTAATAGGGGTTCCGTAGAATAATATTCCAGAATTTACTGTAGTTCAGTATCCCGGGAAAGCCCCAACAAGTGACCATGTATGAAAAAAGAAACTGAATCTTGAGGTTAAGAAACAAGAAGTGATACCCCAGCAGGGGAGCAGTTCTCAAAAACAAACCTAAAATGCTTAGAAAAACAATCGTATGTTTGAAGAGTGCATTCAGCAGTAGAGTAGTACTCGGCTGCTTTAAATTTATCCCAATGCAACAATACCACAAGCAGGAAAAACACTGAAAACCACCAAGTGAACTGGGACTGCACATATGCTTGTAAAGACTATGTATAGGGATGCTAGGAGCACATTACACGCAGAAAACGTGCCTCGCTGTCCACATTGCAAGGAATTTCTAGATCAGGCTCTGACATCCTGCAGTCTTCTCTTGTGGTAGGAGAAACATGTTCCAGCATACCCTGCAGTCACTGGCTCACAGAGATTACTTGTCCTCATTTATTTTCCATCATCTCCTTTCCCGGTGAAATCATACCACCTAAACCAAAAATGAGCGCTCTCCACCACTTAAGACACAAGTTCTATCGTCCAACTAGTTTTAGGCCAGGGTCACACCTATGCAGTTTGTGTGCTTGATCCGTTTCTGCAATGCTTTTTAGGGTGCGTTTTTGCACATGCATTTTTTAAGTGTTTTTTTTTCTTTATCCAACTTGTTGCTGGGCAGATTAAAATGCAAAATGCATCAAAAGCATGTCAAAAAGGAACTACATGCATATCTGCAGCATCTCCATTGAAGACTACTGAACCAAAAATGCAACATTTTGTGTTTAAAAAAGTCCCTGACCCTTTCCAAAAAAAGCACTGAGTGAAAAAACATGGAGACGTGAACATGTCCCATAGGAAAGCATGTTTAATGGACTGCTGTGCGTTTCTGCAAATCGCAATGGAAAACGCATAGGTGTGAACCTAGATTTATCCAGGTTTGGCTGAAGTTGGATTTTAAGAAATCAAGATTCGTAGTTGCTCATGCATATTCTATACAAACATCAGCATAATAAAGACACTCTTAACACTCTCTTTGTAGCTCACCCTAATCATTTCCAGCTCCTTCTCCCTATGTAATAACGTTTTTTCCAACTCGGCCACTCGCATCATGTTCTCATTCTCCAAATCTAGCAGCTTTTCTGTCATCTGGAAGAAAATCATAACTGCAGTTATTGGATCCTTATGCAGCTCAGAATAACAGTACCTACTGTAATCTTCCCAGCAGCAACTCTCTGATCTAATATCACTAATCAAAAGTGAAAGGAATCCAAAGATTTTTTCTTTTACACCAAAGGAAATCCCCAGAAATTTAGCAAATACTCCAAGAAGGAAACATGACGCAATCTATGACATTCTGTCAGTTTCACGTGTACTGTGGTTTAACTTGTGACCATTTGTTGATTTTTTTTTTTTTAACTTTAATTTTGTTTTCTAAAATGTTCCTGCATACACATACCAGAAAGCCCTCCAAGTTTTAAAAACTGGGCATCATGGATGCATCCCTGTGTTAGCTGCTTATTTCTAAAATACTGTATATACAGTATTTATATTATTTAAATATGCTACAAAAACCATCATGTCATCAATGTCATAGCCTTGTTGTTGGTAGGGGGTATACATCACCAGAGCCATTTGTCATTAGTAAGGGTGTGTATCCCATTACTTGCAGGTTTTTGCTTCTGCTGAAAATCCTTCCCTCTATACCTTCTCTAGGTGGACAGATACTGTCCTGAGTGCCTTTTCTCCAATGCTGTGAAGGTTAATTGCAGACAGAAAAAAAAAAATTTACCCCTCGCCAGCCAACTTTCTGCCCTCTCCGCCATTCACAGAGCTCATAGTACTACACTCCCGTAAATGCATTGCGTTCTATGAATGGATGTTAGAACAGTTGAATGAAAGGATTCCATAGCCCATTCACAGTTCTGTGAATGGCGGAGAAGGCAGAAGACAACAGGTGAGTGGCGCAACTTTTCTCTCTAGCAGCGGCTGCAGTTAAACTTCACAGTTTTAGAAGACATGTGTTCAGGATGGTATCCAGGGGCCTTGAGGAGGCACAGAAGGGAGGAAATTTAGCAGAAGCCTGCAGGTAATGGGATACACACCATTATACATAACTAATATTTATGGTGCTGTATCCCAAAAAGAGAAAACAAAAACTAAACTTCAGATTTACTGTATTCAAACTAATCCTGTTATACTGTTCCGATGGATCTAATGTGGATAATAAAGTGGGCACAGTGATGTGATCGATCTGTATATATGCCCTGGTGCACAACAGGCCGTTGTAATATAGTTAAATGTATCAGCTACTAGAGACTCATCATGTATCACATTTTAATAAAGTTAAATGGTTAAAGTGGTTCTCTTTATCTAAACATTAAACTCAGACCTAAACAGAGAAATCACACACTGTGTAATGTGTAACATATAGCAAGAGGAAGTGGAAAGAATTGCCACCAACAGATTATACTGCACAAGAGGTCTGGGGGTTGTGGTGACACACTGCGAGTTTGTGTTTTTCCATAATATCCCACCAAAATGTTGGTTATTAGTAAACTTGATACAATTTTTTAAATACAATTTCCTTCCCCTCCGAGTTAAGAGTGTGATGCTATTTTTTCCTCAACAACTTCCAGATTAACAGAAATGAGATTGAACCGAGAACCCAGATTAACAGAAATGAAGGTGAACCAAGAAACTCTATTTCAGTATTAGGCCAGACTGTAGAGCCAGTCGGAAGGATTAATCAGCAAAAAGACTCTAAATCTGTTAAGTGTCAATGAAATATTAAATGCAGACACTCTGAGCCACCTTCAGATACCTTCTCAAACAAAACTCAGGGCACTCTACTGTAGATATAATAATCCGAGCAAGGACAAACATTTTGTGTTTCCCCACCACCATGCGCTTCCATCCCAGTTTGGTAAGCAAGACCAACAGCAAGTAGCGGGATGGAGCAGGCCAAAGCCGCAACCTAACTAAAGTCAGTGATTGCACTTACTAGAAGATGGCTATAATGTATGTACAGACAATTCTGTATTCCTCTATTTATATTCTGTTAAAACTTAACAATGCTAGAGCTCAATACAAGCACACTTAAAAATGTCATATTTATCAGCATTTCACCATTTGCTGTATTTACTGGCCAGCTTTATAAAAACGGATGAAAAATTGCTGGTGAATTGCATGAGCTCCAATTTCCATACAAGCAAGTTTGCCTGAAGTCATCCAACTGTTCAAAAGGCCCACTGGATCTCTTGCCTCCATATTAGATGTGAAGTTAAAGTGCACCGATTTGTTTTACTTGCTAATGTCTATGCACCACTTGGCATAGTCTGAAAAGGTTCTCGTTCATTCAGGTCATGATATAGCTGGTAGTGGTTGGTCACATTCAACGAGACTTGTTCTGTAATGTGGATGACATTTTGCAGCATCTTCTGTTCTACAGTTGTTTGAGAAAATTACATTACAGAACAAGTCCAGTTGAATGTGACTAAGCTATGACATAGGATGAAATATTTTAATTTGTCTCCCAACATTCCACTGGATAACCAAATAACGCATGGAAAAGCAGGCAGTGTCAGCCAACAAGGGTCTACTGCATTACTTTAGGCAGTCAGTCTAACAATGCTAACAGGAGGGAAGAGCACGGAACTGATTTGTTCAATGCTGCTTCTGAATTGTCCAGTAAGCAGGCTGAGGGCAAGGATATGACACAGTCGCTTTACAAAAGTGTTGGCAGGAAAATTGTACACATATATTGCCTACTGTATATATTTAGCAGGAACTCAGCTTTAACCATTGATTACATAAGAGACTGCATATATTCATACATTTTTTAGTCCTGTAAAATGGTAATGTAAATTACACTGTTTATAGACTGTAAACTCTCACAAGCAGTGCCTTCCTAATTGTACTGTCTCCATTTATTCTATAAAGTGCTGTTCAAACTGTTGGCGCTATATAAATCCTGTATAATAATGACTGTCGTCTTGTAAAAACCTGCTGTATACCTACATGAGATAAATGTTCCTCCAATTCCTCCACTTTCTCAAGTGCAACATTCTTAGTCTCTGCATCTTCCAGCAAACCTCCTACATCAAATACATTATCCAAGTAGGCTTGAATCTGCACCTGAAGTTTCTCACTTTCCGTGTGTTTAGATTTCTGCAGAGAATGAAAATACACAAAATTAGCGCACAATGTTACGTTAGAGGCATTTGAGTTGTCCACCGAAACATCAGTGTAGGGAAACATGTAATCCTAATTAAAAGGTATGCGCTAATAACAAACTTATACAAAGGTGTATATCATCCAAACAAACATTTAGTGTTTTAAATAAATAATTATAGTGTCCAAACATAAATTAGTGTCCAAAAAAAAATAAAAATATATATATATTAGTGTCCAAAAAAAGGAAGTAGGCCACGCTCAACTGGTTTCGTCACACAGACGTTTGGTACTGCCCCTTGATGACGTCTGTGTGACGAAACCGGTTGAGCGTGGCCTACTTGATGTGGACGTTAGAGAGCCTTGCTGTTCTGTGCTGTATGGGAGAGATCCGCGTTGAGCGGAAATTGTATCTCACCTTTTTTTGTGATTGAAGCTGGTGTCTGTTGGACACCTTGTTTGTGAGTTTCCTTATCCCTTTTTTATTAAAGAGATAAATGAAAAAAACGTATTGCACCATTATGTTCTCTTTTTTGTCCCTGAGTGTACTGTATGCTCTCATGGAGATATGAGAGAGTGGAGAAGTTCATCATAAGCGCTTGGGCTGCAAAGTTGTTTGTCTGTGATTATTATTATCTGGAAGTATCTGAAACATCACCATATCTGTTTGGACATCGGGTTCATTGCTCCCAGAGCACAAGTGCTGTTGCTGCTTTATATTCTGACCAGCCATTGGCTCTGGTGAGTTCATTTAATCTCCTTCGGTGGTGGATTTTTCACAATTGGTTCAAGTCACTGAAGATATATATTTTTTTTTTTGGACACTAATATATATATTATTTTTTTTTTGGACACTAATTTATGTTTGGACACTATAATTATTTATTTAAAACACTAAATGTTTGTTTGGATGATGATATACACCTTTGTATAAGTTTATTAGCGCATACCTTTTAATTAGGATTATTGTTGCCAAAATTTATTTATTTTGGGTGGGATATGCTGCTGACACTTTGGTGTTTTTTGTAAAAGGCGCTTTTTTCTTTTTTAATTTGGTAGGGAAACATGTAATTCTTACCTCCAGGAACTCTTCAAGGCCCAGCTTGGTGAACTCATACTGAAGGTGAACACGGAAGTTCATGTCTTCCACAGAATGGACAACAATGTTAATGAACTGCATACATGCAACCTGTGGGGAAAAAAGGTTCTTTTATCAGCAATGGAAAGCAACTTATTATCTATAATTACTATAGACATCAGCTGGGTGCTTGACCTACCATGAAATCAATGTTGCTGTCTTCATTCCTAAAATATTCCATGAGCTTCTCAAAACGATGCTTCTCCTTGCAGACCTAGAATGAAACAGAGTATATGATAGTGGATACAAAAGTATTTATGTGTAGAGATCCCAGTTCCTTTACAGTACAAAAAACTTATAGATCACTGGGTTAAAATAATACAATTTCCTACCTCTTTGAAGTTGTCAAAAGCAGATAGAATGATTTCATGTCCTCCCCGAACCAGACACACCGCAGCCAGTAATTCCAGGACCAAGGCTTTTGTTCTATTCAAATAGAAACACGTTAGGTAATAGAGAAATAAAATATTCTAGGTGTAATTAAAGTGTTATAGCTAGCCAGGACTTTGTATAAAAAAAAAAAAAAAAAAACTAGTTTGAACCCAACTGAGAATTTATTTTCAACCTGAATATATATATATATATATATATATATATATATATATATATATATATATATATATATATTTATTTATACACACATACATACACGAGGTGTGACAATTTAATGCACTGTAAAAAAATATCAAACACCTCTGCATTCTTTAAAAGATGAAATTTGAAGATGACGTTCTTTCTGGTCTTCTATAAATATTCGAGCCACCATCTTTGGGGAAATCTTTCTCATTTCCAAATCTCTGTTAGAATCTGCAGCACTGTTTCCCTGTTCATGTTCAATACTTCTGCCATCATTCTCACACTCAATCTTCGATTTGTGCCTATGAGGATTCACACTCTGTCCACAGTTTCATCTGTTCTTAGCTGCCCACTGCTTGCATCATGGTGGACATCTTCCTGCTCCTCCATAAACAGCCTAGGTCTTTCAAAAACACTTGATTTCTTCATGGAACGTTCACCATATGCCTTTTGTAACGGAGCCAACATTTCACTTGCACTTTTTGGCAATTTTCACACAAACTTTGATGTTAATCCTCTGCTCCAGATTCCTGACACTCATTATCCGGTGCAACATACGTGTTATTTCTTCTGCTGCTCCGTAAAGACAACTGGTCTGAGACCCAGGGGAGTGCAATTTAGAACATGCTTGAGTGTGAATGGCTGTGTGATGCAACCCCATAGTGCTATGTTGGGAATTAAATTGTCACAGTGTGTACACACACACCAGTGTATTATCTGCTTGCATAACATGAGGAACATAAACATTACAGTTATATTAACAGATACCTTGGATTCTTGTTGTTTAAGCTGAGAGCAATTTCATTGACAGCATGAGGATGGGACATGACCAGATTGAAGCCATACTAAGAGAAAAAGAAGAAAAGAGAAACAAAGGATGTACAGATAGTCCAGAATGTTAACTATAGGTATCCTGTAGTATTCATACATATCCACAGCCACCATTCATATTTTTAGTATTCTATGGATATATGTATATGTGTATATACACACATAGTTGTTTATAACTAAAGAGATACAAACAAAAGTATTATTAGGATAACAAAAGTATGAATGATAGCTTGCACTGCATGCTATTTCATCACATCGATCACACCAACTAATTCTATACCTGGTAATTCATAATGGCACGGAGGCACATGATGCAGACATGTACATCATCCTTCTGGCTGACCAATCTGGAATTTTTCAGCGCTTTTTTTCCTGGCAGTGTATTGTAGCTGCTATTGGGGGACAGTGAGTACACAAAAATGTTTATTGAAACAGTAAAATATGTCAGGCTCAATCATTTGTACAGTGGATACAGCTCTGATTTTCTGGTATATGTGTTAGTAGCAAAAAGGTTTTGATCAATGTAATGGATAATAAAGTGTTTTTCCATTTTTGGAAAGGTTTAAAAAGCACAGCGTTATAATGAAGGAATTTTACTTATGGCAGTAACACCCAAAAAAATGAAAGGAATCATAAAAGTGTTCATCACCTTTTACTCCTAAATCTTTATTTATGAAAATATTACTTTTTGGTCCAGTAGATAATAGATGATGAGAAAAGCAAAAACACAATCAGAAAATGTGCTAAATTTATTTCATAGATTTACTGTCGGAGTACTTGCTAAAGTTATTGTAACAGTGAGTTGCAATGAAGCAAGTATCATATAATGTATACCAATATACTGGAAACACATAATATTATATAGATATAGAATCATCATGGAAGTGTAAGATGCCTAACATATGCAATGTTCATTGTATTTCAGTGGACCCTTTGCCTTTCCAGGTGCTACTAGCCTTTAAAGTTAACATTATCATAAAAAGAATAGCTATGGAAGAATCACAAACACAGCATCTTGGCAGGTTGGCTGCAGGGAACAATGGCAAGGAGCGGGCACACAAATACATACCGGAGCACAGACTGGCGGGCAGAGCGAGCGAGGCCGTTGGCGAAAGGGGCATGGAGGGCGTTGGGACTCTGCAGATCCTCGATGGATCTGCTCCAGGGTTTGGACTTTTCAACCAAGCCATCCTCCCCGTTTTCCAGGCCCTCAAAATCAAACCTACACCAAAGGGATACAAAGAAGCTTGAGCGGCCAAGGGACAGACAAAGGAATGGGTAAAGCAAGCTACAAAGCAGCAGAAAATGGTATCCAGCCTGCTGGATGTGCAATAGCTGCATTGGCTGGGACCAACAGACAACAAACTGAGCTGCATATGTCAGACAGCACGGGGTGGAAACTGTTACTTGGAACACATGCTGCTTCTTCAGCATCAGGACACAAAAATTCACGAAGGATAATCATCAGTATTCTGTCTGCACAGATTTTCCTACTTGTGGTGTCTTGGGATGGCTCTCCCACATACATTAAGGAAAACATATTTACAGACTGTACTTACATAACCGCGCACTGTGCAAATGAGAGATACTCCACCAAAACATCCAGGCCCCTGTTGTCATTATTCAAGAACTCACGCACCCACCTAAAAGAGAAAGACAATGCTCTCAATTAACATCCATGACAGGAAATAAACTTGGGAACAATTTGGGAAAAGCTATTCCACATACTAGTATTAACTTTGTTTTTAAAACCAACAGAAACCATGCTTGTGACATTTACGGTTCAGGAAAAAATCTTCATGGTTTACAATTAGACTCCAGGCTGTCAGCCCAGTAGAGTCATGTGACCACTGGACATGCCACAATGTAATGTTCCCCCCACCTCACATACAGACCACTACCATTATGAAGACATAATGATGCCATGTAATTGTGCTTTACCCTCATATGACTCCATTCATATATTACCTTATATGAAACCAAGCAAAACAATTTTAAACAAGATTATGCTGCCAAAACATTTGTTCGTTAACCATATGCCTATAGCCAGCCATAGACGGTTTGAATCTCAGCCGGTACCAGCTGAGATTTGAACCATGTATAAGCAGGCTAAATGTACCCAAGTTGATTGACCGATAATCTTGGGTACAACCAGCCTGTTGGATTTTACATGCGATTATTGCTAGCGGCTACAGAACACGATGGCTCTGCAGGAGAGATTCCCCCATCAACACAAACTGTGTTGATGAGGGAATCAAACGATTTTCTTTCCTTCAACCACAGTTTGCAGGAAAGAAAATCGCTCTGTCTATGGCCAGCTTATATGGTAAACAACAGAATTCTCCACTAAAGATGGAAGTCTTTTAAGCTAGAAGCAAACAGAACTAGTTTTTCCTAATAATTCACTGGCATTGTATTTGATGACTCTGATATTAATGTTGTGCCCCCATAACGCTTTGTAGAATTACAGAATGTACTCAAAGTATGAACTTTCCAAAGTTTCATCCTGGAGAGAACATAACAAGCTTTGTGATTTGGTGTTTTGCCTCCATAAACCTGGGTGGAATTACAAAATGCATTATCACTCAAAAGTGCAAACTTTCCAAGGTTTACTCCTGGAAAGAGCATGACAAGTAAATAAGCCTTGTGATTTCTCTTAAAGTAGAAGGCAAAACTATTTTTTTTTTTCATTTGGTTACAGTTAGGGAGGGTTATAACCCTTGTCGGTTTATTTTTTGCATCTGTGTCCCATTTGGGAGATTTATCTTCACTTCCTGTCCTACGGCCAAAACAGGAAGTAAAAGAAAATCCCTGCAAAGTAAGGTAATTCCTTGGGGACCCACAGGTCACCAGAACTAGTGACCCAATTGGAAAATTTTCCCACCACTACTTTTCTGGGGATTTTCATTTATTTTCACTTTCAAGGATAATGGTAAACAGGGCAAATAGAGAGGGTGAATCTATGTAATGGGGACACAGACAGTAATAAAAATCTAAAAGCTGTTCTAATCTCTCTCCGCTCTGTCCAAAAACGAACAACATAGTTTTACCTTTAGTTATACTTTAATAACACCAGTATACATTTACATTGAAGGAAAAATGTGGTCTACTAATGAATCAATCCAAACTCATAATGCTAACCTTCAAATTCCTGTCCAGTCTGACTGCTATGTAAAAATGTACTTACTTATTACCAGACATTACTCCAAAAGCAACCTCTATGGCATTTTATTCTTGCTTTATTATCTAATCACTGTATGTACCCTTCTATGTAATTTCTTCCAATAAATCACTCCGCACACTCCAAATCATGAAACCCCGAAATGTACCTGTAAATCTCCCCCATTATGCCAAGCATATAATCTGATTTGTTTCCTCTTCCACTATCTGAACTATAAGCTCTAATAGGTATAAAACTGAATAACATTGCAGCAGATGATTATGCTACTGAATTTATAGGTTCCTGTTATAAAGGCTAATGTCTGTTGCAGCCAAGACTTGCCTCCAGCAGCCAAGAACAGCCTCCAGCACTATAGGTTTCCATTGTCAGACTGCTAGAAGTTGTGCCGATTCCAGGGAAAAGCCCACAATAACTGCCCCAGAGCTGGCCCAGCTTCCAAAAATTTAACAACAGCAACCTCTGGCACTGGACTGATGCCTCAGCTATGGCAACTAAGATATAGATAGATAGATAGATATATATATATATATATATATATATATATATATATATATCTATCTATATCTATCACAGAGGGTGAGTAGTCACACAAGACCTACTTTCAGAGTACTTCTATATGTATCTGATTGTAAAAGTAAAATGTACAGTAACCAGGTATTTTTTTCCACACAAAAAGAAATGCTGATTTTATTTTTTTTTTTAAATGGCACTGCTTACACTACTTTCTTTCAGTGGGAGTCTCAAGTGAATATACAGTCTCAAAGTCGGCAGACAGGGTATTGTCAAAGATCATAGCCATGATACAAGAAATGGTCAGAGACTGGAGACATGATGCAAGAGATGGACAGAGACTGCAGACATAATACAAGAGATGGTCAGAGACTGCGGGCATGATACAAGAGATGGTCAGAGACTGCGGGCATGATACAAGAGATGTCAGAGGCTGCGGGCATGATACAAGAGATGTCAGAGGCTGCGGGCATGATACAAGAGATGTCAGAGGCTGCGGGCATGATACAAGAGATGTCAGAGGCTGCCGGCATGATACAAGAGATGTCAGAGGCTGCCGACATGATACAAGAGGTGGCCAGAGATTACAGGCATGATTCAAAAGTTGGTCAGTGACTGCGGGCAGGATACAAGAGATGGTCAGAGACTGCAGACATGATACAAGAGATGGTCAGAGACTGCAGGCATGATACAAGAGATGGTCAGAGACTGCAGGCATGATACAAGAGATGGTCAGAGACTGCAGGCATGATACATTAGATGGTCAAAGACTATGGATATGATACAAGAGATGGTCAGGTACTGCAAGTATGATACAAGGAGATGGTCGGAGACTGCAGACATGATACAAGGAGATGGTCAAAGACTATGAACATGATACAAGAGATGGTGAGAGACTGCAGGCATGATACAAGAGATGGCCAGAAATTATGGACATGATAAAAGGGATGGTCAGAGACTGTGGATATTCCACAACTGTGAAAATGATATACGAGTTGTTGGAGATGATAGCATGCACAAAGAGAGTGTCATAGACTGGAGGCACATTACATGAGACTGCTAGAAATCGCTGCTATAACCAGGCAACAGGGACACACAGATTAAGGTCTGTAGGGGCCCCGAGGGTCACAGAAAAAGCACCAGAGGGCAGCAGGTTGAGCACCAGGGGCCTACACTTTCTGACCAGTTTGGAAGTAAATCTAACCTAACTAAAGTTGAAATATTTTTTCAAACAAGCAGTTTTCATTGAGAAGTCCCCTGTCAGGCCTAATGAGGTCAGTACTGTCTATTCAATTTTAAACTACTGTCATTCTGCTGAAAGCAGATACAAATGCCAAGTTATCACAACCTATACAACACAGAGTGAAATCCAATTCAAAGGAAACTTGAGATGTCAGATCTCTCTTTGAAATTATAGTATGCTGGTCTAATAACATAGCAGCAGTGTAACTATATAATACAATGATTCTTTTCAGAATGAAGTGGACAGATCAGGCAGGATACCTCCATGCCTCTACAACACTGATCTGTGCTCTGCCTTGGGTGAGTGGATCAGGGCCCCAGCCATGCGAGTAAGAAAATAAACAAATGTGAGTATGTCTCAGCCCAATGTTTTGTCTGGGATGTAATTATCGAGCAGATTAAGTTGATGACATTGTTATTATACAGGATTTATATAGCGCTAACAGTTTGCTCAGCACTTAACAATATAACGGGAGACAATACAGCAACAATACAGTTCAATACAAGAGGGATAGGAGGGCCTGATCCTGGGAGCTTACAATCTAAGAGGATGATATAATCAGCACATCATCAACTCATGTAGACCAAGTCACAAATAATTTGCATACATTCAGGTCCTTCTGTACACGTGCCAGTCTTTGCACTTAATATTTTCGAGACCTGTGTCAGTATTGTAATAATTTCAATGTAACAAACATTTGAATCTTGAATCTGGTAACATCTGAAACTCTGAAATGACACTGAAATGATACAAGCACTGAAGGTTTTGTTTTAGGCCTCTTTCTGCTGCTTGTAAATGCATGTTTTGTTTTGTTTTTTGAAAATCCAACACTCCTGGCACAGAGATCACTTGCGTCTGTATACTGTGTTTATCTGCGATTACATGAGGCTGCATTTAGCTGTGTTAGTAAATTCTTGCCTTTTCTATAGAAACTGTTTACTTATTTTTTCTTTGTACTGCGATTAACTGCGTTTATGTACAGATAGCTGCGGTGCATCGCTCCTGGACGCTGTCAACTTTGTTTTTCCTAATTGCATAAAACCGTATGCTATGAAAATGTTGCTAAACACAGTGTGTGAATGGAGCCATAGGGATGCATTGTCTGCATTTAGCTGCGGAAACTAAGTACCTCTAACCGCAGCTAAAAGCTGAAATCTAATCGCCCGTGTGAAAGGGGCCTTAAATACAAGGAGCAGCCACCTCCATCAGAGTGTATTAGAACTCTATCTGTGTACCAAAGAAGTGCGGTTATTAAAGAAGAACTTCATCCCAGGATTTTATTTTCATCTCCCTTTGTGGATTATCCTGTAAAAACATACTCATGTGCCCAGTGAATCTAGTACAGCTCTGATTTATTCCACCCAGGGGCGGACTGACAACTCATGGGGCCCCCGGGCAATAGGGGATCATGGGGCCCCTGTGTCCTTGCCCAAACTCAAAAAAGCCCCTACTGACCCTGGGCCCTCGGGCAGTGCCCGAGTTTCCAAATGGTCAGTCCGCCCCTGATTCCACCCCTCCATTGCCATACAGTGGGTCCTGCAAAGCCATCTTCTTTGATTACATCATCAGGAGCTGGATGTCTTCTTCCAGGGTCTTGCAGTTGGCTGCCTGATGACACACCATAGTGCAGTGTGGTGTAGACTACCCCGAACCCTCCTGGGATGCATGAGTGAGCTGTGAGAAGCTGGATTACGGCATTCTCTGGATTTCAGCATTCTTTTTAGTGTTTTATTAAGTTTCTGTACAAATAACTAAGTGTGAAGTGGAACTTCACATTAAAATCATACTTTAACTCACTGCAAACCCCCCACCCGCTATATGAAAGGTACATTTTTTCTGTTTGCATGTTTTTAAATGTTTTATTCTGGATCCACCTCTGCTGACATTCTTGCCTAGGCGAGAATGACGCATACCTATTCTTGCAGCCTCCTGGAATATCCCTGTTAGACAACACAGGAGGATTCATAGTAGAGACACAGATTGGCCAGTAGGTGGAGATACGCGTGTCATTGGGTGGTGGCTTCCTGGACCAGAAAAAGGCAGCCAGCTCCCACTGACTAAGGAGGACCTGGGCTGAGACATCTGAACAGCGGATCACAGTGGGGGTGAAAAATGGAATATCCCTCCAAGGGAGGGATGAAGTTCCTCTTTAGGATGACTTTATAAAGAAAGAATAAAGGAACCCAACTTATTAGCACACACAGACTTAAAATTCCAGATTTAGCTGAAAGCAAAAATATATTTGCATTATCATATTTTATAATACGCTCAGAAATATTGAGCTAAATATTTTTTGTGCCTGCTAAGACCTGCCCAAGTTCTGAATATGCAGGGCCCCAATCTATTCTTACTTGTTGATATAGGACTCACTCCAGTTCCATAGGAAGAAGGGGGGGGTACATAAACTTTGGCAACCTCAGCATCTGTTAGGTTACAAGAGCTTCTGCTGATGATGCAGTTTATACTCACCTGTCTCTTTATTAGGTACACCTGTTCAATTGCTTGGTAACACAAATTGCTAATCAGCCAATCACATGGCAGCACCTCAATGCATTTAGGCATCTAGATGTGGTGAAGATGACTTGCTGAAGTTCAAACCGTGCATCAGAATGGGGAAGAAAGTGGATTTAAATGACTTTGAATGTGGCATGGTTGTTGGTGAATGTGCCTGTGCGGGTTTCCTCCGGGAACTCCAGGGACATGCTGGTAGGTTAATTGGTTCCTGTCTAAATTGGCCTTAGTATGTGTATGTATGAATGTAAGTTAGGGACCTTAGATTGTACACCCCTTGAGGGTTAAGGACTGATGTGAATGTACAATATATATATAAATATATACACACGCACACACGTAAAGTGCTGCGTAAATTGACAGCGCTATATAGGTAACTGTAATAAATACAATTCCTGGAGTTCTTCCTTAACCTCTCCCCCCTTTTGTTCTGGCCAGTGGTGAAAAGCATGACCGTTTACTCAATTCTGTCTCCTCCAAACAAGTCTTTGTACCAGTTTCCAGCCTGCAGTTGCACTGAATAGCACTGGGACATGAGCAGGATAGGACCGCGGTATGACTATCATGTGAGCCCACCTAAGCAGCAATTTTGAGCAACAGAGACATGAAACAACACTATGGCCCCGAGAAAAAAAGTGACGCAGAGGTTCATGTGATAATCAGCACTGCCTTTTTACCAAATTATCGAGAATTCAGTTTTTTTAAAATGAAAAACAGAAACTTCACAAGCAGCAGCAGTATGCAGTAAATAGTAAAGAGGAAACTGCACAGGGAGAAAGTTTTCTGCATGGTATGAGGTCATCTAACACGTCTGAACCCACCTCCACAATCAGAGGTGTTATGGGGGCTGTGCTGGGGAATGTACATGCAGCCCACTGGAGATGAATGATCTCATTGTGTACATGTATAATCCTTCACAGCATAAAGGTTATCAGGTCATATCAAAACACAATATACTGACATGCTTAAATATAAATTGTGCACTGGCTTGTGGTTACTACCATATACAGCACACACTCTAAAATTATTATTATTACACAGGATTTATATAGAGCCAACAGTTTGCTCAGTGCTTTACAATATGAAGTGAGACAATACAGCAACAGTACAGTTCAATACAAGAGGGATAGGAGGCCCTGCTCCTTGGAGCTTACAATCTAGGAGGGAGAGGCTGGTGTACAAAAGGTAATAACTATGGGGGATGAACTGATAGGAGGAATAGAAGATTCGGTTATTAGCTGAAGGCAGGATAGGTTTCCCTGAAGAGAAAGGTTTTCAGAGATCGTCTAAAAGTGGGCAGAGTAGGCGATAGTCAGATAGATTGGGGTAGAGTGTTCCAGAGGATGGGGGAGGCTCTGGAGAAGTCCTGGAGACGAGCAAGGGAGGAGGAGACAAGGGAGCTAGAGAGCAGGAGGTTGTGGGAGGAGCGGAGAGGACAGTTTGAGTGATATTTGGAGACAAGATTGGTGATATAATTTGGGGCAGAGTTGGCTGGAGGGAATAGTATGAGCTCAGTTTTATAAAGATTTAGTTTGAGGAAGTGGAGTGACATCCATGCCGATATGTCACTTAGTAGGTTAAAATAAACATCACCTTGGATAACATTTATTGGAGGTTACTCGCAGTAAATGTAACAAAAAAAGGCAAGAAAGTGGGTTTGTTGATGTCAAGGACAGCGGTTCTGCCTAGGACAGTGTATGGCATGAAAAAAGCTATGTCATTTAGAGTCAGCATTCTGTGTCTGCTCTGTGATCAAACATTTACAGAATGTTACTCTTTATTCAAAGCAATTCATTGTAAATGTCAAATAGAAAAAATTCAATTGCCATTCACAAGTCAGATTTATCAGTAGTACTGACATTTTCTAGTCTTTTTTTTTTTTTCTTTGACAGCTTTTTATTGGTTTCAGAATTTTCAAATACAAAACATCCATGAAAACACATAATATAATGAAATCTAGGGATAAAAAAAAAAAAATGTTGTTTATGAGCAGCTTAGACGGGGCAGACTCAGTCAAGCAGATCCGCCTGTTCAGCAGAGCAGAGCGGACACAGCCCGCTGTTTTCTATGGGACGGTTGGATAGAAACGGACCACCTTCCATTTCCATCCCACTGTCATCCGATCCAATGGACAGATGGAGAACAGATCCCCATACGTCTGTTTTTAGTGTACAGGATCGGATTAGACACATGTCCGCTAACACCCGCCGCTCCATAGAGAGCCATGGATGGTCCAATTGGGTCTGTCTGAAAAACTGACAGGCGGACCCGATCTAGCTGGCAGTGTGAAAGGGGCCTTATTGAATGGGCCATAAATGTACAGAAATGTATGTTTATCACTAAAGTCTAACTACAGGCAAAATCTTTTTTTTTTCATTCTGGATAGCGTAAGGGAGGGTTATAACCCCAGTCAGTGTCCCATTGGGGAGCTTTCTCCTCACTTTTATGACCCATAGCCAAAACAGGAAGTGTGGGGAAATCCCTCCAAAGTGAGGGAATCCTGGCATGTCACCAGAACTAGTGTCCCCCTTAAAAGACATCTCCACTATTAGTGTTCAGATGTCAACCCAAAATTTGGGATTTTCTTTTACTTTCGCTTTCAATGATAATGGTAAACAGGACAAATAGAGAGAGGTTGAATCTCCCTAATGGGGGCACAGACAGCAACAACAAAAAATGACAGGGGTTCTAATCCCGCTCTACTCTATCCAAAACTAATAACAAAAAGCTTTGCCTTTAGTTACACTTTAATATGCTGATAGGGTTAAACAGAACAAAAGATGTTTTGAATACTAAGAGAACCGGTTGCAGTGTATATACCAGGTTAAAGATAAGTAAATGAGATGGGTTCAGGCCTCAAAGAGGAATGTCATCCCCTTTTTTACTGGGTAATCCACACAAACCATACTGACAAAACCTGCGATACAGTGGTGTTCTATAGGGATCCATTGTGCCATTCTGCACACCTGGTCCTGCACTGCTTCATCTGTGATGTCATCAGGAGGCTGGCTGTTTCTTCAAGGTTCTTGCAACTGGCCCCTGATGACGTGCCACAGAGCATGTGCTGTTGTGTACTCGGTGGCTCCTGGGATGCATGACCTGAGTATTCTAGGAAGTTATGGGCAAGCAACATGTCATTTTTGCCTAGGCGAGAACCTAGGAAGCGTAGGGAGAATTTCCTAAGGCCCCCCCCATTCACAAGCTTTTCTGCTCAAAGCTCGGCACTCAGAAAAGCTCAGCAGGGAAAATCCCATTCAATTCAATGGCCCCTGTTCACATTTGAGTGTTTGTCACCTGTAGCAAAATGCCTGTCGCCTCCAGAATGCCTATTGTTTGCCAAATGGGGCTAATAGGCCACAGATGTGAGCCAAGCATTTGGCTGTCGGTTTTGATGTGGCCCCATTCGCTCAACATGCTACGTTAAATTTCCTGCGACTGTGGCAGATGAAAAGCCCCCTTCGGCTGTATTTTAGACATATGGGGTAGCACAGTGGGCAAGTGGTTAGCAGCACTAGGGTCATCAGTTTGAATCCCAACCACGGCACTGCCTGCATGGAGTTTGCATGTTCTCCCTGTGCCTGCGTGGGTTTCCTCCAGGGTACTCCGGTTTCCTCCAAAGACATGATGGCAGGTTAACTGGCTCCTGTTTAAATTGTCCCTAGTAAGTGTATGTATGAATGTGAGTTAGGGACCTTAGATTGTACGCCCCTTGAGGGCAGGGACTGATGAGAATGTACAATATAGATGTACTGCGTAAATCAACACCTGTACCTGTAATAAAAAATTTCAATTAAAGGATGGTTTGGGTTTTAAGCTGCACCTCAGCCAACTGTCTACATTTTTTGGTATATTATAATATGAACATATTATAATTCATTTCTTTTTTTTTTTGTGAAACAAAACAATACCCGGTAGTTGTTATTGTGGTGAAAAAGAAAGATTTTACAAGCACGCAAAATTCAGCGCCTCTCTACCGCCTGTCAAAACAGCTATTTTACCACCAGATTCTTATTGTAAGTTTGATAAATTCATGTCACTATTCTTTTTCCTTCGCTGTCCTAACATTGCTTGTGTCATGGATGAAACCCTAAGAATCTGGCAGTTCTGTCCTTCTCCAGTGAATCACTCGGGATTGTCATCTTTCTTCTGTGGGAAATGTCAAACAACGGTAAGAAAATCTGTCTGCGTATGACAACAGGATTGCTGAATCTTTGTTCCTAAGAATACGATTGTTTTCTTTCCTCCCATGAAGACTGTCAGATTTGTGGGGATGAAGAAGGTGTTGTCACTGTGTAGAAGCTGCAGTGTGTCTGTCATCCTGGCACGTCGTAGAGCTGCGGAGGACTTTTTCCTCTCCCAGGCCAGCGGCCCTCCTATTTCCTGTCTGCTGCCTCCCCAGTCCCCACACCACCTTCTGCTCATTTCCTGTCTGACTACAGCCTCTATTTCTGGGGATGCTTTCAGCTGACGTATGCAGAGGTCTCAGCACCAGTCCCACCTAAATGATGCCAAAACTTTTTTTTTCCCCTCCACGCATATTCAGGTTACATTATTCCCACACACTCTTTCTCAAGACACCCTTTCATTTCCAAAATGACAAAGCCAAAGATAAAACCGTGCTCCTTATGGTAACAGTCCAGCACAGCTAAACAGTAATTGTGTGTCCAATAATGTGTACATATGTTTACCCCACGGTGAAAAAATAAACAGACATTATTGTGTCATATGTCAGGGTGTGATCCTTTATATTATAAAATGAAAAATGACTTGGAAGAGTTATGTGATTGTGTATAGTATAGGAAAGGGGAGACTGAGCATGGCTAAATGGTTAGCACTTCCACCTGGCAGTACTAGGGTCGTTGATTGGAATCCCAACCATGGCTCTACCTGCCTGGAGTTTGCATGTTCTCCCTGTGCCTGCGTGGGTTTCCTCCGGGTAATCTGGCTTCTTCCCACACTCCAAAGACATGCTGGTAGATTACCTGGCTTCTGTCTAAATGCCCCCAGTATATGTATGAATGTAAGTTAGGAACCTTAGACTGTAAGCTCCTTAAGGGTTAGGGACTCATGTGAATATATATATATATATATATATATATATATATAGCGCTGCATAAAATTGACAGCGCTATATAAGTACCTGTAATATTAATACACAGGGATAATAATCACTTAGCCCTGGCTTACACCGGTGCGACTTGTCATATGATTTAACAGTTTCAAATCGCATGACAAGTCGCACCTGATTTACACAGTTACATAGTTAGTCCTGCTGAAAAAAGACAAAAGTCCATCCAGTTCAACCATATAAAAAAGAAAAAAAAGTTACAGTCCTATACCCACAGTTGAGCCAGAGGAAGGCAAAAAAACCCCAGCAAAACCTGATCCAATTTGCTCCTGCAGGGAAAAAAAATTCCTTCCTGATCCCCCGAGAGGCAATCAGATATTCCCTGGGTCAACTTTTCCTATAAATGTTAGTATCCAGTTATATTCTGTGTATCTAAGAAAGAATCCAGGCCTTTTTTAAAGTAATCCACTGAGCTGGCCAGAACCAACTCTTGAGGAAGTCTCTGGAACTATTCAAAGCAGTGGGACTCCGACTTTGCAGCGCGGCAACAATTTTGAAATAAGGTTCCTGCACTATTCTTGGCAATTTCATGTGCTGCTTGCATAGACATCTGTGTATGAAGTCACAAAGTTGTCAGGAAAGCTGCACATGAAATTGCACTGACCAGTGGCTTTGAAATTGCCCTACTTCAAGTGAAATAGCGTGAATATAAAGCAGCGGATTTGATACTGTGCTACTTCAAGTGAAGTAGCGTGATTTCAAAGCTGCATTCCGTGTGAAGCAGGGCTCAGGCTACATTCACACCAGCAAATTAAGCCAGGATGAATTGTAGTGGCAGGAATCAGATCAAATCAGTACACACTAATCACTAAATCGCTGCTTGGAATCACATACAGTGAGGAACAGAAGTAGTTGAACACCCTGCGATTTTGCAAGTTCTCCCACTTAGAAATCATGGAGGGGTCTGAAATTCACATTGTAGGTGCATTCCCACTCTGAGAGACAGAATTTTAAAAAACAAATTCAGGAAATCACATTGTATGATTTTTAAAGAATTTATTTCTCTTGCACTGCTGAACATAAGTATTTGAACACCTAAGAAACAGCAAGAATTCTGGCTCTCAAAGACCTGTTACTGTGCCTTTTAAAAGTCCACCTCTACTCCACTCAATCTAACTTAGTAGCACCTGTCTGAGCTCTTTAAAGACACCTGTCCACCCCATAGTCAGTCAGACACCAACTACTACCATGGGCAACACCAAAGAGCTGTCAAAAGACACCAGAGACAAAATTGTGGACCTCCACAAGGCTGGAAAGGGCTACGGGGCAATTGCCAAGCAGCTTGGTGAAAATATATCAACTGTTGGAGCAATTGTTAGAAAATGAAAGAGGCTAAAGACGACTGTCAGTCTCCCTCGGACTGGGGCTCCATGCAAGATCTCACCTTGTGGGGTATCACTGATGATAAGAAAGGTGAGGAATCAGCCCAGAACTACAAGGGAGGAGCTGGTCAATGACATGAAGAGAGCTGGGACCACAGTTTCAAAGGTCACTGTCAGTAGAACACTACGCTGTCATGGTTTCAAATCATGCATTGCACGGAAGGTTCCCCTGCTCAAGTCATCACATGTCCAGGCCCGTCTGAAGTTTGCCAATGACCATCTGGATGATCCAGAGGAGGCATGGGAGAAAGTCATGTGGTCAGATGAGACCAAAGTAGAACTTTTTGGTCTAAACTTCACTCGTCGTGTTTGGAGGAAAAAGAAGGATGAGTTGCATCCCAAGAACACCATCCCTACTGTGAAGCATGGGGGTGGTAACATCATGCTTTGGGGGTGCTTTTCTGCGAAAGGGACAGGACGACTGCACTGTATTAAGGAGAGGATGAATGGGGCCATTTATTGTGAGATTTTGAGCAACAACCTCCTTCCCTCAGTCAGAACATTGAAGATGGGTCGTGGCTGGGTCTTCCAACATGACAATGATCTGAAGCACACAGCCAGGATAACCAAGGAGTGGCTCCGTAAGAAGCATATCAAGGTTCTGGAGTGGCCTAGCCAGTCTCCAGACCTAAATCCAATAGAACATCTTTGGAGGGAGCTGAAACTCCGTGTTGCTCAGCGACAGCCCCGAAACCTGACAGATCTAGAAGAGATCTGTGTGGAGGAGTGGGCCAAAATCCCTGTTGCAGTGTGTGCAAACCTGGTCAAGAACTACAGGAAACGTTTGACCTCTGTAATTGCAAACAAAGGCTTCTGTACCAAATATTAACACTGATTTTCTCAGGTGTTCAAATACTTATGCTCAGCAGTGCAAGACAAATACATTCTTTAAAAATCATACAATGTGATTTCCTGAATTTGTTTTTAAATTCTCTCTCAGAGTGGGAATGCACCTACAATGTGAATTTCAGACCCCTCCATGATTTCTAAGTGGGAGAACTTGCAAAATCGCAGGGTGTTCAAATACTTCTGTTCCTCACTGTACAGAGTCCAGCTGAATAATATCCAGGCAAGCCACTGGCCCCTCTTTTACAAAGGGGAGGTGAAATAAGTAGCTTCTGACATCTTCCACACTGACCAACATACTTTCAGCTGCACAGAGACAGATTAAAGTAAATTATTACTACTACTGGTACTTCTATACAATAGCACCGTCAATTTACGCAGTGCTCAACATATATGTTGTACATTCACATCAGTCCCTAACCCTCAAGGAGCGTACACTATAAAGTCTCTAACGTACATTCATACATACACATACTAGGGCCTATTTAGACAGGAGGAGTTAATTGGTTTTAGATAGCCAATTAACCTACCAGCATGTCTTTGGAGTGTGGGAGGAAACCGGAGTACCCAGAGGAAACCCATGCAGGCTGAGGGAGAACATGCAAACTCCAGGCAGGTGGTGCCATGGTTGGGATTCAAACCAACGACCTTGGTACTGCCAGATTCACGCTCATAACTTTTTTTTTTCTTAGTTTCTATAGAGCATGGAAAAATGAAAACTCCTGTCAGGTTTTACTTTATTCAGAGGTTTCACTGGAGAGATACTGTTTGGTAAAAAAAAAAATAAGGTCCCCAGGACAGGAAAAGAGGGGACATCACTCTTACAGTAAGGAGTCGTTCACACCTATGGCTAATATAGCCACTCCTTGGAAAAGTGATGCACATGGGGTCACTCTTCAGAGAGCATTTGAGGGGGCACCTGTTTTAACCCTGAAAATGCTTCATTATTGTGCCGTAACCATATGCACTACACTCGGTTGCAGCTTGATCCTATTCACTTGAATGGTGGTACCGATGGCCAGAATAACATGCAGTTTCATTTTTGCTGTGGCAGTGATATGTGTACAGCCCTGAGCAGCTGCAGGGGGAGGCAACAGTAAATTTACAGCTCAACTGCCTGATTTTACTGCCCACTGACTACTTGTGTGAATGAACCCTAACACAGGCCGAAGTAAAACATTTTTTTTATTTTCATTTTTTAATGTTAAGTAACAGAATGTGAGAACCTTTCTCTGCTTCTTTGTTGCAGATTTTCCCTCACTTCCTGCCAGGCAAAAGGTTGTCTCCAGAACAGAAGGTGAGGGAAAATTTCCAAAATAGAGCAGCAGATAGTAAAACTGACATGGCAGAATGATTTCTGGTCACCATGACAACTAAAAAACAAAAACAATGTGGTGACCAGTCGGTGAGAGCTATTGCCTGTGTTGTGTGAGATGGAGCCAAGTCCTGCCCATGTGTGAGAAAGGTGAACTACGCTCAGTCTATCAGGTGCAATGCCTGCTGTCTATACCGGTGGTTGTCAACTTATAACATATAAGGGCCCTCAGCTGCAGCCCCTGACATTACCAAAGGGCTGCACATAATGTTCAATATATGTAATGCTTGTTGGGACTGCCGGAATGCAGTCCTAATAGAGGAAATGATGGTCAGACACTGTGCGCATGCTACATTTTTTGTCCTGCATTCACCGGCCACTTTATTAGGTACACCTTGCTAGTGCCAAGAAAATCTCCCCCACACCATTACACCACCAGCCTGAACATTGATACAAGGCAGGATGGATCCATGCTTTCATGTTGTTTATGCCAGATTCTGACCCTACCATCTGAATGTTGCAGCAACTAGTCTGCCCATTCTATTCTGACCTCTGACATCAACAAGACGTTTGCATCCACACAACTGCCACTCACTAAATATTTTCTTTTTTTCGGACCATTCTCTGTAAACCCTAGAGATGGTTGTGCGAGAAAATCCCAGTAGATCAGCAGTTTTTGAAATACTCAGACCAGCCTGTCTGGCACCAAAAACCGTGCCATGTGCAAAGTCACTTAAATCCCCTTTCTTCCCCGTTCTGACAATCAGTTTGAACTTCAGAAATTTGTCTTCACCACGTCTAGATGCCTAAATGCACTGAGTTACTGTCATGTGATTGACTGATTAGCAATTTGTGTTACCCAGCAATAAAGTGGCGGGTGAGCGTATATGAAATTAGGAACATGTTACAGAAGGCTAGGAGAGATCAATGATATTACCCTAATTAATGTTTCCACTATAGATTGCTGAGGTCCGAGGACTGCAAATCATATATCCAAAGGGCTGCATGCGGCCTTAGGGCCATAGGTTGGGCACCCGGGGTCTATACAGTCATATTAGCTGCTATGCTTTCACGCAGTCCTGACTTTACTCCGACATTTCAATGTGCGTCTCTCCACCAACAACAGTTATATCAGGGAAAACCCCATCCCTCAATGATCCCTGCCCCATTCACAAGCTGGCATTTGTCCTCTCCAGGACCATGTAACTTGTCTGCATTCTGAGAGCCAGGTGCAGCTACCATGATGCAGGCAAGCCATGGCAACTATTGACACTTTCTGTTTATTATTTAGTTATTTATTTTATTTCAGGTACTTATATAGCGCCGTCAATTTACGCAGCACTTTACATATATATTGTGCATTCACATCAGTCCCTAACCTTCAAGGGGCGTACAATCTATGGTCCCTAACTCACATTCATACATACACATACTAGGGACAATTTAGACAGGAGCCAATTCACCTACCAGCATGTCTTTGGAGTGTGGGAGGAAACCGGAGTACCCGAAGGAAACCCACGCAGGCACAGGGAGAACATGCAAACCCCAGGCGGGTGGTGCCGTGGCTGGAATTCGAACCAACAACCCTAGTACTGCCAGGCTGAAGTGCTAACCATTTAGCCACTGTGCAATTGTCTAGCAGTTAATGTGGTTTCCATTGTGGAACATATGTTCATTCCAAAACAGAATGATAAAAGGCAGCAAAATTTTCAAATGCTTTTGAACGACATTTGTCAAGCCATCAAATGTACTGAGAATTTCTGGACAAAATATTTGTACGAATGTGTGTTCCTTCAAAAATCTACTTGTGTATAGCCAGATTTACTGCTCTAGTGTATCTGTCGAAGGAGCCACTGAAGCCACCCAGGCTGGATTTCAAACATGTCTGCCTTTGTTCATCTGTATTCCAAGGGGGCTGATGGGACTATATATGGCAAAGCCAGTAATGTTTGGGGTTTCTCTTCAGCTCAAAGGAAGTGATAAGGGAAGTGCCCTTTTAGTAAGATCAACAGGTATTTTCTGTACTTGCTGAAAATGTTCTTAGCTTGAAAAAAGAAAACTAATGCAGGAAAAACATCTGAGGAGTCCATTACATGAGTTTAGTTATGCTTTAAGGAGCTGCCGCTGTGTAGCGATTCAGGAAAGGCTGGGCAGAGCTTACCTTGCCTGTCATTACCAGAGACTCGAGCCTATAAATGTCTGTGAAAAAAAATGTGCTGCCCTTGGCAATTAGATTCGGTCTTTCATGCAGACCTACAAGAAAAAGAGAATCTAAAAACTGATCAAAGCAACACCGTTCTCTTCTAAGACTTTTCTTTACGATTCCCAATAATAGTGTTGAAAAGTGTAGAAGGGGAAAGTGTTCTTAGTGGCGAAAGCTTCCAACTGTCCCTTTCTACAGCAGGTTTGATGATGGAAAGCAAAATGTGATTGGCATGTTGGAAACACAAACCCTTTCTCATATATCATTTTACATAAATGGGGTCTACTGTGTGCTCAGTATTCACTAATCCATACTCAGTGAGGCATTTCGAAAAACACAAAACTATGACCTCAGATCCACATCTAATCCTCTTCAGCCATCTGGGCAGCATCAGCATGGAGTCTCTTCCAGGTGTATGCATGAAAGGGTGGCTCCACTGGACTATGCAAGGCAATGGAGCCACCTGAGCAAAGCTAACCTGCAGTAGGAACTGTGAACTGGATCTTTTAGAAAAAAGGCAAAAGAAGCAGGAAACAAGGTAAATACTGGGGTAGGCGTATGTCTGTATTTTATATTAAAGGATTTGGCTTAAAATGTTACTAAACCCAGGACCCTGCATTTGCTCTATCTGGTCTCCCACAATACACAGCAACATATAAACTGCTAAATACATTTTCTCATTAGCAGTACATGCTATAAATTCTGCAGGGTGCCCAAAATTTTGCAGACGCCTTTTTTTTGTTTTCTGTTATTTTGAAAGTGTAAATGATGGAAATAAAATCTAACTTTTGTTGACATATTATAAGAATGTCTAATCTGTAATTTGATGCCTTTTGGAGATTTTTCCATCTTTCCTTGGCTTCTTTATGCACATTAATACAAATTTTTAGCTGGGGTGCCCAAACTTTTGATCCCCACTGTACACCCTCTTAAAAAACAAAAAAACTCTCTAGCAATACACAGCAAACTGACCATGTGCAGAGTGTCTGATAGGGCTCTGTACTATCAGCAGATGGATTGGGGACTGTGGAAGGAGGGGAGGATCACAGAAGACAGGATCAAACAGCCTTTTTACACAATGCAGATGATTAACCCCTTAGGTTCCACAGTGAGTATAACAAGCATGCTTTACTAACTGATCTTACTGTTGTGGGTTTAGGAACACATTAAACAATCCAATCCACCCAATAGGTAGCCAAACTCTTTCTCCTGATATACATGCAAAAGGGAGATGAGTGTTGGAAACATGCTGCGATGACCTTGCTACAGTAGTATAAAATACTGTAATATTGATAGCAAGCACACTTACCAATTGTACATGGACATTACAACAAAAAGCGTAATCAGAGCGCAGCATATGAAAATATAGCCCAAAACTAGTACAAAAGAGCAAAAGAACACATTTACTGCAAAAATCAAATATAATCCGCAGGACATGATGGCAATCCTGTCTTTTTCATTTCCTTCCTCACTGTCACCTTTCAGTCAATATGCCAGGACACTCCTGAGGACATCCTGCGCTTAAAAGAAAGACACCATCTGCAATGTTCCAAACAAGCCCCACTGGCCATAGATTCCAGAATATAATGTGCATATCATAAAAGTAATAAACCACCAAACTAACCGAATACAGCATCCAAACTACTGTCACTGTTTGCCAGTCAAGGAATAAAATCGGCTGCTTTATAAAAAGGGAATGTTTAGTCTGTTCTATTAGGCGGAGAGGATATCAGCTTGATATAAATATTATCAATACACATAAATATTTTAAAATTCTGTGTATAGTTTGTAACTACTGTATATTTATTGTGGGCAGCTGTAAGGTACTCAGGCTCTGCTTCCTCTACTGCAATGCTGCAAACTGGGGAGATTTACTAAAACTGGTGCAGCTGTGCATGGTAACCAATCAGCTTTCAGATTTTATTGTCATAGCCTCATTGAACATGCTTAAGTTTGATCCTAATTGGTTACAATACACGTTTCTGTGTGCATCATTTTTAGTAAATCTCTCCTAACGGCTGTACTTTACGGCTCCTTTACACAGCCTTTTCAGTCTATAGGAACTATTTAAACATGATTGCACAGGTGTCCCACAGCAATTCCCCTAGATTCACACAATTTTCCAATCAAATCCAATTAGAAAAAAGAAAGCTGTGTAAATTTTTACAGGAAAACATTTAGCCCCCGTTCACACCGATGCAAATTGTCATGCGATTTGACAGTTCAAATCGCAACCAATGATTGGCAATGGAACCGTTCTAAATCGGTGCGACTCTAAGTCTCTGTCAGAGTTCCACCGATTTGAAAAGTAGTTCCTGCACTACTTTTGGCGATTTTGGGTGTGACTTGCATAGACATCTGTGAAGTCGCACAGATGTCTTACAAGTTGCATTGACATCCGACTTCAAGTGAAGTTGCATGATTTCAAAGTTGTATTCAGTGTGAACCCAGGTTAAAGTGTTACTAAACCCACAACAGTAAAATCAGTCTGTATATGCAGTAAAGCATGCTTGTTATACTGACTGTGGAACCTAAGATGTTAATCCTCTGCACTGTGTAAAAAGGCAGTTTGATCCTTTCTTCTCTGTTCCTCCCCTCTTTCAAGCGACCACTTCTTATCTCCTAATAAGACTGAACATAGGCATTTTGCACATGCTCAGTTTGGTATGTATTGCTAGAGTTTTTTTTTTCTTGGAAGAGTGCATGTCCTCATCACAGGACCAATAAGCACTGGTAGGACAGAGGTCAGGGGTTTGCATCCTCCTAGAACAGATAGAAAACTCCTTCTACAAGCTTTAGCTAGTGCTTGGCTGAACACTGATAGAAGCCATAAGACTGCTCAAACTTCTGATGAGAAAAGGTATTTAGCAGTTTATATTTACAAAAATAATTGCATTTCCATGTTCTGTGTACTGTATGAGACCAGATATAGTGGATGCCGGGTCCTGGGTTTAGTAACACTGTAATAAGAAGACCTGAAATGAGTCCGCTTGACTCTAAAATCAGCGCACACCCTGTTTAGCTCATATGTCATCTACAGCTGGTAGGTATAAAAGTTGAATGAGGACTAATACAGAGCTACCCTAATGGTTAAATCACAAATTTTCCTTTAAAAAAACAAAAAAAAAAATCACAAATTTTAAGATGATAAAAAATATGGAAGTGCAAGCATTTAAAATTTTTAAAGCATTACTCCAGGCATTGTTAAAGCATTACTCCTGTCCTTATTGCTGATTTTCGACCTTCACTGAATATGTCATCCATCTTCTGGTTTGTTCAGTAGTTGCTCTAAAAATAGCTTATCCATTTTCAAATTAAACCATTAATTCTCTTTGGTTTCCTGTTTGTAAGACCAGTGGATGCTATGCCTCCTATTCCCCCAGCCACTGGTCTTGGCACATCCCATCTGTAGTTCTATGTACAGGAAGCAGGGATGTAATACAGTCCCACTTGCAGTGGTGGGTGAACCGAGACTCTCAGACTCCCAGACACATATATTCAACATGTACAGTCCTAGTGTACCCACCAACATTCACTACAATTTTCTGTGGTTGATGGGAACTGTAGTTTTCTTTTTACTGCAGACAGAGGAGAAGATATGATGTAATCCCTGCTGTTACACCTACTTCTTAGCAGAGCAGATGCAGTTATCTTTTGAAATACAGAGATAAAGTCATGAAAATTCAATTAAACTTTTCTCCTAAATGGTAAGGGTTTTCAAAATGTTATCAACTGTTTAATGTAGGGGGTTGTACTAATGAGTGGGGGGGTGTTTGCCTATCCTAGAGTTATTCTTTAAAATTACATTGAAAATTTACTTAATTTATCAAACACTGCAATAAAAACTATAAATATGTGAGGACAAGAAACACACTGGACATGTCCTTTAAACAGTTCATTAGAAAATGTATCGCAAAACAAAGCAAATGAATTATAAAATCGACACCATTCCAGCAGCCAGGCACCAAAATGAAAAGTCGAATGTTTGAGGATTCTTCTTCTGAGGTCAATACACAATGTTTCCTACCTCCTGTAGGCTTTTACACTTCACTAACAGCTAACTGATGACTAATTCCTACTCAATAAACAGCAGCCAAACAACTTTTACAATCAATAGTTCCGCTCAAAGCAAATGAAAAGAAAATGAGGAGGCAATTTACTACCCTTGTTAACCACAGTAAAAAAGATCAATACATTTTATGGGTTATCTGTGAAGTCATCAAACTGATGTGAAAAGCAGAATAACAATACATAGATTATTAAAAATGTAAGTTGCACGCCAGAACTTAGCTCTTCTTGCTGGACTCCCCCTATCCTTGCAAGGAAAGCAGCAGTGGTGAAACAAGGCAAGGAAGGTTGATTTCAGGTGGAGACATCAATGTATGCAGTCTTTTTTGTCAAATTAAACATAGAAAGAAGAGCTAAGATCTGGAACGCGGCTTACAATGAGCATAAAGAAGAAGAATCACCAGAATCCCACAGGGGATCAAGTGCATATAGCACTTGTTCCCTTTCAGTTCCATACTGTGTTTAGTAGGATAGGATGCTCTGCAGTAGCCTATCAATGGCATATGCAGCACTCAATGATGCTCCTGAGAATTATGTACCCCCCTACATAACAGTCTACCAACATTTCTCTCCAGAACACAAGGATTACATTCTCTTTTTCGCCCATAAATCTATTTTTTCTAGACTCTAAGAATCTGGTTGCAAAATACGCGCTTGGAGGTATAGGGTCTCAGCCAGATTAACTAAAATGTTTTCAGAAGTTTCCCCTAACTGCTGGAGATGTGGAGACCAAGAGGGTACAATATTCCATATATGTTGGACTTGCTCGAAGATCTGCCCCTTTTGGTCTAAGGTATATGCAGTGATCCGTGATCCTTGATCTCACAGGCCTTTCCCCAAAAAATGATCCAGCAGTGTGTCTGCTACATCTTAGCACATTATCATGGTGGAAATACCGTAGATCTCTGGTAATATATTTACTAAATGCCGCTAGGTCCTGCATTCCTTTCAATTGTAAGTTGAACAGATTCCTTCAATTGGTCAGTAGATCAAAGCAGTAAATGATATTAACACTATGAAAGACCTCACTATTTCCCTGCGCCACCAAGATGAACATTTCCGTAAAACATGGTTCTGTTAGATCCCGTTCCAACACTCTGCGGTGTACAAAGATCTCCTGGCTTCAGATCCCTTCTCGGCAGTGGACCAGGGGGCGAGCACCCCCTCCCCTCTTACCACTAACAACCCCCCCCCCTTCTCTTTTTGTTAGGTTTGTGTTGTCACTTAAAACACTAAATATTTTCTGTGGGGCTTGTTTTTGTCCCCCCCCCCCCCCCCCCCGTTAGATCCCGTTCCAACACTCTGCGACTCTGCGGTGTACAAAGATCTCCTGGCTTCAGATCCCTTCTCGGCAGTGGACTAGGGGGGCGGAGCACCCCCTCCCCCCTAACAACCCCCCCTTCTCTTCTTGTTAGGTTTGTGTTGTCACTTAAAACACTAAATATTTTCAGTGGGGCTTGTTTTTGTCCCGTCCCCCCCCCGTTAGATCCAGCTCCAACACTCTGTGGTGTACAAAGATCTCCTGGCTTCAGATCCCTTCTCCGTAGTGGACTAGGGAGGCCGAGCACCCCCTCCACCCCAACAACCCCCCCCCCCTTCTCTTTTTGTTAGGTTTGTGTTGTCACTTAAAACACTAAATATTTTCAGTGGGGCTTTTGTGTGTACCCCCCCCCCCCCCACGGGGAACCAATTTACGACATCAAACACAGAGCTTTTGTCCACAGGCAGTTACTAGATATGTAATCCACTTTATGTGAATGATATTGTCAAATTGTTCCTGACTATCCTGGTTCCTGTACTACGGAATCCCCGTAACCCTGTTCATTGGAATTGGTTTGATGGTTGTATAGCTTTTTCTTTGCCAACTATAAATAAAATAAATTAAAAGAAAAATTAAAAACTAAGGACTCTCAGCATGTAATCCCCCCCCCCCCCCCCCCCACTGCTGATCGACCATGCTGTTCACAAGGAGATGAACACAATTAGTTGTTTGTGACAGTGCACACAGAAGTAAGGGGGCATGACAAATAAAGCACACAGAGGAGTGAGGCTGTGACAGCGTGCACAGAGGAGTAGGGGAGGTGACAGTCTCTTGCAGCAATCTCAAATAGAGCCCTCTTTCAGTCTCACTTCTCTGGCTTTTCATGTCATGCAGCTCATCTTCAGATGCATGCATGTGATTATGATTTAATCTAGAAACTGATAACTCAGGAAAGTTCTGGACAAATTACTTGTACCACTAGCACCTATACCTCTCCAAGCTAAATTATACTATATGAGACAACAGCTAAAAGGAATAGTTCACCATTACCAAAAAACTGCCTATGCAGATAAAGGGCATCTAAAGATAAAAACGAACTGTTCATCTTTGAATAAAGTTGAGTAATGCTCTTGCTGTAGGTGTAGGCCATTTACATACCCCAAGAACCCTGACCTGAAAACTGCCAGGACATTCCTAACGGAGGCCCACCTATTACTGTTCACCTTCACCATCACGGGAGTGAGCTCTCAAACTTTGAGCTCAGAGCTACTGCATCAGCTGAGAGAAAGCTCATGTGATGGATTTGAATTAGAGAATGATCTCACTGCTGTGATGGCAATGGTGAGTAGTAATAGCTCGTTTAGCAATGTGCTAGCAACATCCTAGGAGTTTTCTGGTCAGGCTTCATGAGGTATGTAAATGGCCTACACCTATAGCAAGAGGCAATATTCAATTTTGGTCAAAGCTGCATGGCTTCTTTTTATTTACAGACATCTCTTATCTGCATAGGCAGATTTTTTGGTAAAGCTGAACTATTCTTTTAATTTCCACATAAAATGAAGTGAAGCCTAACACTAACTATTCTTAAAAACGTTCCTTCCCCCATCCTCCTATCTATTCTAAATACTCTTAAAAAAAAAAGGGAAGTATACAGATCTCTTTTTATACACTTTTTTAATACAGACCAGTCATGTGATTTTGCAGCTCCGACTTCAATCTGTAAGGGAGTGCTTGACAATGACTTTGAATTCTGGGAGCCATGACATCCCCCACAGATCCTCGTGGCCCAGCCATTGTCTGTGCTTCTTCCTCTCCCCTGCAGCAGCTGCTCACTGACACAAGGGAGCTGGAGCTGGAGGATCATATGACCAGACCTGGAGCGGACTAAAAAAGGGAAGTACACAGATCTTTATTGCACAGGGAATGCAGGATAGTTTAAGTAAAAGAAAAGATGTTACACGGGAAACCAATTTGGAATTCTACTAGAGGTTGGTTCATTATCATTTCCTTGGCGTTAAAGTAAAATAATATATTCACAAAGATTAGGCAACATCCAATTTATCATAATTCTAGTTTAGGAAGAAGTAAAGCACCATGGCAGTATTCCCAGCAGTGGTTTCACACAATAAGCAGTCAACTCAGATTCCAGTATAGAATGACAACTGTACATCCAAATTTTCTCAGATATATTGGATTAAAACAGAATTGTCAAAATAATAAAAGGGACTATTGTTATGAATTACTTTTTAACAATGCTGTTACACTCATGTTCTGTTTTGTAAGATCTCAAATAAGTATGTGGCCTCGTAGCACTTGGTCCAGATCAGTGATTCAGTAGTGGTGCAAGGATAAAGAGAATACCTTTAAAACAAGTTTGCAATGGCAGCTACTATGTTTCTGTCTTGACAAATTCCCTAAACCTAAAGGCTAGAAAGCAGTAATTAGGTGTATATGTGAATGTTATCACCTTAAATCCCTGCAAATAATCTTTGCAACTTGTGCTGTCTTTTATTTATAAAGATTTACAGAAAGGAAACCATAAGCGTTCATCATACAAAGATGTTCTGCCTACTGTTAAGCAGTAATGGTAGCTTATGCTATAATCAATTCAGTGCCAGCCTATGGACGGAGCGCTATTAATACACTTACCCTGATAATATACGCTATCCAGCAGTTTAACCTGTCATTTAGTGTGGATCCTGACTACAATGTCAGACATGCAATCACTAAAGAGAGCAGGTATTAATCTGTATATGAGATATACTCACAAAAACACTAAACTACGACCAGGCGAACTGTGATGACAAAATAACATTTTTATATGGCCCCCTTTAAGGAAAATTTCCTGTTACTCACCCTATGTGATTTGTTCGCAGTGATATTTCCAGTTCACGCAGAACCTTTGTAGATTCTTGCACCCGTCTTCTGAATTTCTAGAATGTGAAAAAGAAAGAAATATCAAAACTGATAAGCAAAATAGGCAGCTAAATAGACAGTTGGCAAAAATATTTGGACAATTGCAGATCATGTCTTAAAGGATAAATTACATCATTTTTATTATTGCATTTTATTATTAGGACTGTCTGTGGTCAAAATACAATAACACAAGCATACGCATGTAGTGAATACAAACTGTCATCTGCCAATTGCATTTTACATAATCATGCTCTTTTTGTAAATCACCCTCAATAATGTATAATAGAGACAAGTGACCTAAGTCTCCAGGCCAGAACATTATCTGCCCATCTTTTTCTTTTGAATGTCTTCTAAGAACCAAGTATTTTACAATGACAGAAGCTTATTTGCAGTACTGTGATCACACCCCCTTAACCATAGAAAGGTGAAAAATCACACCCCATTACCACTGAGTTTGAAAGACCTCTGAGTGTAATCATAGTTAGTCAAGCTGAAAAAAAAACAAAAGTCCATCCAGTTCAACCAAATAAAAAAAAAAAAAAAGTTATAATCCTGCACCCACAGTTGATCCAGAGGAAGGCAAAAAAAAACCCAGCAAAGCATGATCCAATTTGCTACTGCATGGAAAAAATTACTTCCTGATCCCCCGAGAGGCAATCGGATATTCCCTGGATCAACTTTACCTATAAAATGTTAGTATCCAGTTATATTCTGTGTATCTAAGAAAGAATCCAGGCTTTTTTTTTAAAGCAATCCACTGAGCTGGCCCCAAGATGTCAGAGGTTGTTACAACACACAGAGGTTTTTCAGCCTACCTTCTTAAAGCTCATATACAGTGATGCTTGAATAGTATAGTGATGCTGCTTGAATAGTATGCATCTCCTATGAATATTAGGTCATTTGTGGTTACTCTTAGAAACCACTTTTGTTAGCATTTTCAGCATCATTTAGCATGACTCACATCACAGCAACACTCATTCAGCATGTACATTTACAGCGCATTACCTTTCGTGTGACTCCAGGGTCTAGGAATGATTGTAGTTTTTGGATGTATGTGTGCGGGGGGTTTTTCACTTGAAACCGTTCCTAATTAAAAACATAGTAGGTAAAATTTGGTTAACATATGGATTGATGAAGAAAGGTTAACAGAATACAAATTATAGTATGCAAGACAATTTAGTTTACTATAAATAGGAAACCTTTTTTTCAATCAAAGCGACAGGTTGTTTTGAAAGCTCACACACCAACTAATTTATACTCTCCTTCCCTGTGCTCCCTGCCACTCCATCCTTCATCAGAGCCAGGAGTCCCAACTCAGTTTAGGCACCCTGTCAGATTAGGTCAGAGTTTACACAGAGTTAATACGTGTCATCCCTCCTTCATGTAATAGCACTCAGGCCAGGTGAACGGCCACTAAGCCCAGGTACGCCATCCTAGAAGGTGGTCACATTCCCTGAAGCAACCAGGTATTTGCGAAGGCTTCCATAAAACAACAAAGCAGTGGGAAGAGCAGCAAAGGTGAGTATCAGCAGGTGGGTGTATCTGAATGGGCAAGGTGATATCTTCTTAACCAGTTGCCTACCGGGCACTTATACCCCCTTCTTTACCAGGCCAATTTTCAGCTTTCAGCGCTGTCACACTTTGACAATTGCGCGGTCATGCAAGATTGTACCCATATGAAATTTTTATCATTTTTTTCTCAGAAATAGAGCTTTCTTTTGGTGGTATTTGTTTCTATTATAAAATTTTTCAAACAGGTAATTTTTCTCCTTTACTGATGTGCGTTGATGAGGCAGCACTGATGGGCACTAATAGGCAGCACTGATGGGCACTGATAGGCAGCACTGATGGGCAATGATAGGCAGCACTGATGGGCAATGATAGGCAGCACTGATAGGCAGCACTAATGAGGTGGCACAGATAGGCGGCACTGATAGGCAGCACTAATGAGGTGTCACGGATAGGTGGCACTGATAGGTGGCACTGATAGACAGCACTGATAGGCGGCACTGATAGGCATCACTGCTGGGCACTGACTGGTGGCACTGCTAGGCATTGACTGGTGCAACTGCTGGGCACTGACTGGCAGCACTGCTGGGCTGCACTGATGGGCACAGGTGGGTGGCACTGGTGGGCACAGGTGGGTGGCACTGGTGGGTACAGGTAGGTGGCACTGCTGGGTGGCACAGGTGGGCGCACTGCTGGGCACAGGTGGGCGGAACTGGTGGGTGGCACTGCTGGGCACCAATCATCAGGGCACTGATCATCAGTGCCCTGATGATTGGTGCTGATCCCTGCTCTGACAACTGCCGGTTCTCGGCAGTACTTTCCTCACGCTCTGACAGCGGGAGGAAAGTGCAGCTGAGAACCGGCAATTGCATTTCCCGGTGATCAGCGTGTCATTGGACACGGCTAATCACTTGGTAAAAAGCCGCTGTGATTGGCCTTTTACCACATCATGTGATCAGCTGTGTCCGTAGGACACAGTGATTACGGAGATCGCCTGGTGCGCGCCCCCGGAGAGTGCGTTCTGGGAGGACGTCATATGACGCCCTCCCAGAACTGGCCGGCCACAGTGTAGCCGTCATTCGGCTATCTGCAGTTGGCAAGTAGTTAAAGTAGCCTTAATATACATGTGTTTGAAACCTCACCTTATAAAACAACCCATTCAATTTACCATATTTTTTTATTTAATAAGTGATCACATAACCTCTGTTCTCAGCTGCATAAGGGATTTGGAGAGGTGGGGGTAGAGACTGCAGGAGGGTGCACCAGTAAGAAGCAGAGAAAGAGCAATACACCAATCATCCCAGTGAACGGCTGTGCAGATGGGGGGTGCAGGTGGGGGGTAAAAAATTATCATTGGAGGACAGGCAGGCTGTGCTTCCAGCACAACCAGAAAATTTACTACACAGAGAGAGTTGTGCCTCCATTCCTGGCATGGTCAGTTTGAAAAAGGAAAGCAGAGGAACTGGCAGGATCACCATGTATTTCACACAAAGAAAGAAGTAAAAAGAGAACAGGATACTTTTTAACATAAGCACATGGTACAATAGGCACATATCAGGAATATTAAATGTTGGGGTAACAAACCCTTTAAACCCATTATACAACTTTCTCTCTCATGCCCCCTAACTGCTGCACTGCCTACCCACAATGATCACTAAGACCCCTCTAAAATCTACCTGCTTGGAGGATTGGGGTCGCTCCAATAATCAGCAGCAGTCCCTTTTTCCCTAATTGTTTTAGCAGTGACCAGGGGTGATTCCTCTGTAAGCCAATCAGTGCCTCTACCCCATGTAAAACCACAACCATCTCTCCCCCAACTGTGACTCAGTTCAAAAAGAATCAGGGAAACAATGGGCTGCCAATACCAGGAGACAATCTGGTCCTGCAAAAATATTAGGTTCTTACTGACCATCTTAGGCAGGCAACAGCAAGGACAGAGTAAAAGGAGGTAAACTAATATGTTGATTCAAATGGCTTTGGAGAGATTCTGAACCCATCATGCTGCTCTGTGTACAAGTCTACAGTAGCAATAAATGGTTTTATGCATTGCATTGTAGTTTTTTAGCAGAGCTCTCAAGTCAAACTGTTCCTGTCGAAGCCACTGCAAAGGACAAAAGATCAGCAGACACCTGATAATCCCCATTTTTATTTTAAAAAAACAACTTTTAAATAATCATGTGGCAATGCGTGTAGGGAAGGAGTGGGAAACAGGAAGCCTTCATCTTCCTATAATAAATTCATAAAACCACTAGAGGAAGATTGTTATTTAGGTGTGCATCCTATCCAATTGTTCATCACTACATCTAGAGAAAACTAATGTCCTCTTTTACCGTCTACATGCAATTTCCAGAAACATTGGTTGGTCAAGTTAGGACTTTTAAGGAAACAGTCCCAAATAAAGTCATTACTGGTTACCTCAGTACAAATATCATATACTATCACATTGACAAGAATTAAATAGTAGTCACTGCACAAGTCTTGGGATAAAGGTCTGGTTGCTCTGTGCATATTTGATATGAAGACACAATTGCTATGAGCAAGGCACATTCAGGCCACACAAGTAAAACTTTCCAAGAAGCAGTTTTTTGCACGTCGGATATTTTCCCAAAAAGCATTACCTGGTCACAGATGAGGTCCCACTTTTTTTCATTATCGTATTGTCGCAAAAGTCGTGCTTTGTCTGGGGGAAGATTCATGGAACTCTAGAAGAATATAAGGAAACCGTTAGTTTAGTTGTGAAAATACTACACTGGATTTGAAAAAAAATGCAAACATTTCTGCCTTAAAGTGGAACTAAAACCCATCAATTGAACAGCTTACAAAAATAGTTACATTCCCAACAAGTGGCAGGAATGCAGTCACATTTGTTTGGGCTCTCAACCAAACTGTCAAACCATCAAATGGATGGTGTCATAATTGATCACATGCAGTACCATGGCAGTTGAGGATCAAACTGAGGATAAGATGGCAGCTTCTTTTGGCTAAAAACGATAGTAGGGTTTAGTTCCACTTTAAGCAATAAAATCAGTGCTCACTGAAATGAATTTCCATATTCTAACATTTGCAATAAACAACAGTTGCTACTCCTCACAAAAAAAAAAAAGAAAACTCCTACTCAACTTCCAGAGATATTTAAAGAACAACAATTTCATATGTAGCTTTGTGTTTAAAACGTCTCTTCCCCAGTTTATTAACAATCACCAGTACACAGTATTAATAATGTATCTAGAAAAGAACAATATATTGGAAGATCAAAGCATTAGCTAGTTAGGAATCTAGCCAGGATCTTCTAGGTATTCCAAAGGCTGGATTCACATATATGCGTTTTTTCCTGTAAGGCGTTTTTCATTGTATTCAAAAGAAACACATCAAAAACATGTTAACACCCAAGTGGTATTGAGTATCCAAGGCCCTTGCCCAGATTTATCCCTCTTCTATTGATCTTTGCTATACAGACTGTGGCTATTGGGGCACGTTTATCTGGTGGGAATGTCCCCAAGATTAGACCCTTTTGGGAAGATGTACGGGACCGCATAGCTGAGATTCTAGAGATGGACCTTCCCCTTTCACTGTCACACTTCTTGCTCCATGTCCCCACTATTCCATTAACACACTACAAAAGGTAGCACTCTCCCTCATCTGCCTAGTGCAGCAAAGCATTTGATTCTGATTAATTGGAAGAGGGCTTGCGTTTGAAGTCATGGGGAATGGATCAAGAAGGTAACGGAGATTATGGAGGCTAAAGAGTGGCTAGCCACATGCAGGAGTACAAGAGGCCGCTTTGAATCCACCAGGGCACCCTGTCAGCGGTATACTAATGGGTCAGATACGACCCCCTCTAGCCCTGATATCGGCTCAATAGCTTTAGCTGACCCTTCCTTTCAGCAACTTGTCCAAGCGAACCAACAAACTTCGTTTTCCTTTTTTTTATTTTTACCCCTCTTCACTACTCTTTCTGGGGGCCTATGATTTAGCCCACTGAGACTGTGGTGGGAGAATAGGTGACTTTTAATTCCCTCAGCATCCTTTACAGGTACACTCTAGTTTAGCTGATCCACTAGCTGTCTCCCTGATGTGACTCAGTTGGCACATCTTGATTGCCAGTAACAACGGGGAGGTACCTCATAGCTTTGCCACCCAATACAAGTGGGGCAGTACAGCGGGGGTCGTACTAATAAGACAAGTTGGTTGTACCCATTTTGGTCTACTTTTAAATTCTCTATCCCTATTTCATGGTGAATAGGTTTGCACTTCCAATATTTTCTTGGACTGTTTGTTCCCCAATGAATACTTCAGGCACAAAGCATACAGTGCACTCTGCTCTTCTCAACTACTGTGATTGTGAATTCCACCAGTGCTGTACTAAGTACTGTTTCTGATTTTGCAGAAATGACAAATATCATTTTTGTGTCTCCAATCATTTCTGTACTTGAAAAACGTCAATAAAAAGATTATACAAAAAAAAACACGTCAATGCACATTGACATGCCTTAACATGTGTTGCAATGCACTGCATTGAAAAATTATGAGATGTCATGATGTGCATCATGATGTGTGTATGTGCATCATGTCCAGCATTGATACATACCTTGACGCAAGAACTGACATGCATTTTGATGCTTTTCCACCGATTTCAATGGAACATGCATCAAGCAAAAAATATAAAAAGGTGTGTGTTTAGCTGTAGGCATCTGGATCTATTTCTGGCATATCTCTGTCCATCCCTAGCATATCTGATGCCAGGAAAGGTAGTTTCAACACCTGCGGGGTTATTAAATAAGCAGTCCAGGTTGTAAAAGCACAAAGTGAGACAACCAATCAGAATTCACTTTCTAAATGGTTGCTATGGTTATTGTAATTTGGTGTATGTATTAAATAAGAACATTCTAAAGACACCGGATCAGCATGAAGCCAAGCAGATAGCAATTTCTGTCAACAATTGCAGCCTCTCTCAGTATGGGTTTTCCTCGAAACTCTCTCTACAACAAACAAAAATTAAGTTTTATTGCGAAGTTGAGAAGAACTGGCATAATACAACGCCAGCAAGGGCACAGCAGGAATAAAAACACTTTTTGGTGGTGTTGGGGAATAACAGACCTCAGTATTTTTTTTATTGCTGTCCTTCCCCACTATGTCCCAAAATGAGAAAAGTTTTGATAGGAGCTACAAATTCGAGTACAGGTCCCCTTTGAGATCAAATCCCCATAATTGTAATGTGTACCTAAAACGTATGTTAGTGTATACCTTTGATCCCTTTTTCGGTCTCATTGCTGGTGACAACAGCTCTGCTCACTTGGGCTGCTAATGAACATGTATTTCATGTCTCCTTGTATTGCTGGTTTACTGTGACTCCAAGATTACTAATTTTGTGGCTCTTTAATGAAAGCAACATGTGATAATCATAAGTAGTTCACAAAACTATGAAAGGATTGTATGTATACTCCAGATCCCATAACAGAGGGGACACATCAGAACTTTGATTCCTGGCAAACAAAATGGAATACCCAGCTCATCCCCAGCAAACGCCCTAAACTCCACTCCACATTTGGAAAGAAGTGGTTTTGTTTGCGCCTGGCCTCAGCGGTGATATGTTATTACTGTTGTAGAGGGGAGTTTCCTGAATGGAGTCGCTGCTGCTGTTGGTTATCAGATCAATCAGCATAGCATCTACTGTAGGCAAGAAATGTTCCCACACAGAACCGTCTCACAGATTAGAATTTATAGGACAGTGCAGGAAAACGCATCAGCAAAACAGACTACAAAGCCTGGAAAACTAGATCAGAAATAAAGGCAACCCCTTACAGCTCAACTCCACGCAGATCAAAAAGGCACCAATACAGCCATATTCATCACCACATTCTAATTTTAAAGAGGGCTCCTAAATTCCAATATGACGCCCCTGTCATTTACTGAACCAGACATCCACAATCCAAAGATGTGGGAAAGAGGTCTTTGTCCCCAACAGCATTGAGACAAGGTTCTTTTCCCCAGCAAGGTACCCTCCCCATGTTTGGAACATGTGGCCTGGTATGGTTCAGAAGAAGGGAGGCTGGATGTCTCTGTATGCATTGTAACAGAGTGACATGTTTGCCTCTACTAGGTCCACTCTCTACTTGTGATCGACAGCAGGCAGTGGGCAATGGATCAAAATGCCTGCCTTCAATCCCAAGGGAAGCAGACCTGATGAGGCCAACAAACGGTGATCGGTCCTGTGCACTCAGCATGGGAGGAAGGTAAAGAAACCCCCCACCATCGCTGCCGAATTCCAGGGATGACAGCCAAACACCTAACTGTCATTATTTCCCAGTTTCCATCTGTCCCTGTTCCGAGAGTTGCGATCCCACTTGGTTTTTGTTTCGCCAGCCCCTGGGAACGTGGGTGTTCTGTTTGTGTCCCCCAGCTGGCATCCTGGTTCCTTTGACACTTCCTTCTGATGTAGGCGGATTGTGGTGCGTGGGATCACATTTGTCATTCCTCCCAGCCCTGACTGGTACTGCTATGTATTTGTATGAAGGTTTTAGATTCTGTCTGAGCTTTTTTTCACTATGTTCATTTTCAATAAAATGTAAAGACTTTTATTCATTCTTGGTGTGTCTTAAAGTCCCTTGGGCATTTTTTGAGTTTTGTGTTACTGAAATATGCAGTGGCTGGACTGTTCAATAATAATCTGTTAGTAATAAACATAATACAAGATGACTTTGTACAGAGTAATGTGCCCTTTAAAAACATGTGAGCGCAACAATTCAAGGCTTAACTCCAGGAATTACACAAAAAGTACCTTTGTAGTGCCCTTCCCCCTTCCCTGCAAAGATTAAACTCTCAATAAATCCAAGGGGTAGAGGAATAAACTGAAGTACCTTATTCCTCACTCCAGCAGATTCCCTCCATTTGTGCAACTAGTCCCCCCTGCACTCTTCTCGAAGACACTTTAGCCAGCTGTTGCAAAATGACATCCTCCAGCAAAATGCATTGCCTGCATTGTTTGTGGGCCTGGAGCACCAAGGAGAAGTGGAGAGCACCAATCCTGCCAGAGCAAGAAACAAGGTGAGTATTACAGTTTTATCCTCTAACCCAGTGTTTCTCAACCAGGATTCTGTCAGTGGTCCCCAGGTGTTCCACAGAATCTGCAGGCAGCTGACAGGTAGATCCCATCCCTTCTGCCGACACATGAAGAGATAGGCAAAGAAGCGGCTTGGATAGTATAGGCTATGGGGCGCTACAGAGGACTGAACAGCAGCTTCTGCATAAGAAGGAAGCCGGTACAGTAGTGTACCCAGCTGTGTCCCCCACACTATGCTCTGCAGTCTGTAACATGTAGTGCAACCCATGTAATGTGCCCTGCTGTGTGCCCAATGTAATGTGCCCTGTGTTCTGTCCCATGTGGTGTTCCTCATGTAATGTGCCCTACGGTCTGTACCGTGTAGTGTGCCCCATGCAATGTAACCTGTGGTCTGTCCCAAGTAGTGTGCCCCATGCAATGTACCCTGTGGTCTGTCCCAAGTAGTGTGCCCCATGCAATGTACCCTGTGCTCTGTCCCAAGTAGTGTGCAACATGCAATGTACCCTGTGGTCTGTCCCAAGTAGTGTGCCCCATGTAATGTACCCCGTGGTCTGCCCCAAGTAGTGTGCAACATGCAATGTACCCTGTGGTCTGTCCCAATTAGTGTGCAACATGCAATGTACCCTGTGGTCTGTCCCAATTAGTGTGCAACATGCAATGTACCCTGTGGTCTGTCCCATGTAATGTGCCCTGTCCCATGTAGTGTGCCCCATGTAATGTACCCCGTGGTCTGTCCCAAGTAGTGTGCAACATGCAATGTACCCTGTGGTCTGTCCCAATTAGTGTGCAACATGCAATGTACCCTGTGGTCTGTCCCATGTAATGTGCCCTGTCCCATGTAGTGTGCCCCATGTAATGTGCCCTGTGGTCTGTCCCATGTAGTGTACCCATGTAATGTGCACAGCTGTGTGCCCCCTGCTTCCCCTTCATGTAATGTGCCCTGCTCTCATGTAATAAGCCCCGCTCCCACGTTATGTGCCCTTCCCCCCCCCCCCCCTTTGTACTGTGCCCTTCTGACCCCCTGTACACGGTTTATCTTAAGCTGGACCCTGAATTGAATATATGTCATCTTGTTGTTATATCAACAGCTTGCTGATCATTCCAATGTTCCATGAGCTGTAGATCTGATCATTTTAGGGGTTCCCCGAGATCTCAGTTTTTTTGCCAAGGGTTCCCCCAAGGTAAAAAGTTTGAGATACACTGATCTAACTCTAGAATAAACCTTGTATTGGGGGTGGATCACTGAAAGGCTAGGGCTAGTTGGGCTAGGGAGAGATATGTAGGGGGCTACGGCTGAAATCTCCTTCTGAAAATGCTACATGCATGACTCTCATACTGATCCAACGTCTTAAATGCTTTCTGAGTAAACAGACCTAAATCAAGTTGGCAGGTCAGGAGTTCAGATATCACTGATCAGCTCAATGACTTTAAATTCATGAGAACCAGAGGCACCTGACAACAATTTCAAAAAGGTTCATCAAACCCAACATTGGTTATATTTTATTTTAGCATTTTCTCTACTTGAACACCAACTTGCAATTTTTATTCTAGAACAAATTGTATTATACAATAAGAGCACAACAGAAGAATGTAAAGTATATAGAAAATTAATGACCTAGCAGTTTGTGGCCATGCAGTTCCCCTTTGATGTCACACGGGGATATCAAACTAATTTTACAAACATGGAAGAGCAAATACCAGATTCATGAGTGATCATTGTTAATATGACAAGATCTGCGGTTCTTGTTTCTACCATGGAACCTCCTGATCACCACTGACAACATGAGATCATGAGCTGTTGCAAATACACAGGATCATCTTGGCTGACTGTGGTGGGTGGGATCGGCATTACATTTGTCACTCCTCCCTGCCCTGACTGGCACTGATATGTATTTGTAAGAAGGTTTAATATTCTGTCTGAGCTTTTCTAACATGTTCATTTACAATAACAATATTTCAATAACATATACACTATATTGCCAAAAGTATTGGGACGCCTGCCTTTACACACACACATGAACTTTAATGGCATTTCAGTCTTAGGGCTCGTTCACACTTGACTGGTTTACCAACACTTGCCAAACGCCCCTATAGCGCTTGGCAAGCGTTGGTCCGGCGTTTGCGGAGCGTTTTTAACGCTCCGCAAACGCCACATGCGTGGTTTAGCGGCAGTTGCTAGGCGTTTGCCGAGCATTAAAAATGCCCCACAAACACCTATAATGAAGTTTAAATGGTGTTACCGCTCCGCAATCGTCCCACAAATGCCGGGCGTTTGCGGAGCGGCACCATAGACTAGAATAGGAGGCTTCAACGCCTCCTGACTCGACCAGAGGCGTCCATTTTGCCGTGACACTAACGCTCCCGTTAGAACAGCACCATGTGCTGCAATGTGCAGAATTGTCCGAGGCGTTTGGGAAGCGGTAAAAACGCTTCCCAAACACCTCTCTGCCGCCTGCACACAACGCTAGTGTGAACGTAGCCTTAGTCCGTAGCGTTCAATATAGAGTTGTCCCACCCAGCTATAACAGCTTCAACTCTTCTGGGAAGGCTGTCCACCAGGTTAAGTAGTGTGTCTATGGGAAAGTTTGACCATTCTTCGAGAAGCGCATTTGTGAGGTCAGGCACTGATTTAGGACAAGAAGGCCTGGCTCACAGTCTCTGCTCTAATTCATCCCAAAGGTGTTCTATCGGGTTGAGGTCAGGACTCTGTGTAGGCCAGTCAAGTTCCTCTACTCCAAATTCACTCATCCATGTCTTTATGGACCTTGCTTTGTGCACTGGTGTGCAGTCATGTTGGAACAGGAAGGGGCCATCCCCAAACTGTTCCCACAAGGTTGGGAGCATGAAATGTGTCACTCCAGAAGAAGATTAAAGTTTTGGAATGGCCCGGTCAGAGCCCAGAACTGAATCTGATCGAAAATCTGTGAGGTGATGTGAAGAGGGCTGTGCACAGGAGATGCCCTCACAATCTGACAGATTAGGAGTGTTTTTGCAAGGAAGAGTGGGCAAATATTGTCAAGTCAAGATGTGCCATGCGGATAGACTCATACCGAAAAAGACTGAGTGCTGGAATCAAAACAAAAGGTGCTTTAACACAGTATTAGTTTAAGGGTGTGCACACTTATGCAATTATATTATTTTAGTTTTTTAATTTTACTTCCCTCCACCTAAAAGATTTCAGTTTGTTGTTCAACTGAGTTGTATAGTTTATAGATTACATTAAAGGTGGAAAAAATTCTGAAATGATTTATCCTAGATTGTAAGCTCCAAGGATCAGGCCTTCCTAACCCTCTTGTATTGAACTGTATTGTCTCCCATTATATTGTAAAGCGCTGAGCAAACTGTTGGCGCTATATAAATCCTGTATAATAATAATAATTTTTGTTTCATTTTATGTACATCACAGAAAACTGACATTTTAACAGGGGTGTGTAGACTTTTTATATCCACTGTAAATGTCTCTATGTGAACTCATCTGAAGGTAAATCCATATCAAGTAAAAAACTGCACTAAGTCTCAGCAATCTTGCACTGTGATCCAGGATAGGCAAATATACATGCTGCACTGAAGAGGCTTTGCAGGCCTTGTTTCGTGGGCTCATTCATACCACATACAGCAACCTGCGTTTTTTAGCATTGGATCAACGCAGGTCACTGCAAGGGCACATAAAAATCAATGGTTTTCTATGTGCCTCTATCTCACTACAGTGTTGTGTGCATGTGCATTGATGTAAATGACAGTAATATGCAACCTGTCTGCATTTTACACAACACACATGTATATAAATGCAACTAAAAGCAAAAGATGTAAAAAAAAATTGTTGTTAGCATTTTGACTCTTCAGGGAACCTATCCATTCTCAATGGATGTCATGAAAACGCATGCCAACATGCATATGGGCAGCACAGTGGCTAAATGGTTAGCACTTCCGCCTGGCAGTACTATGGTCGTGGGCTCAAATCCCAGCCACGGCACCTCCTGCCTGGAGTTTGCATGTTCTCCCTGTGCGGGTTTCCTCCGGGTACTCCGGTTTCCTCCCACACTCCAAAGACATGCTGGTAGGTTAATTGGATCCTGTATAAATTGGCCCTAGTATGTGTATGTATGAATGTAAATTAGGGACCTTAGATTGTACACCCCTTGAGGGTTAGGGACTGATGTGAATGTACAATATATATGTAAAGCGCTGCTTAAATGGACGGCGCTATATAAGTACCTGATATAAATAAAAACGCAACATAATGCAAAGTATATGAAGATGCATTAACTGTGCAGGAATGCACATGCATATTCGATGCGTTGTGGTGATTTTTTTTTTTCTGCCTAGTATGGTGTGAAAGGAAACTAATCACGAAGGCTGAACATTTCAACATCCAGACTTTGGTCACATGAATTCTTGTCACTAGTCATTCTTTGCTCATGGAAAACTTTACTGATCATGGTCAATGATCTGTCTTACCAGTTCTAGCCTTTAGAGGGCAGTAAGGTACATGAAGTAGTAGTCAGACAGTGCAGGAATGTACAAAGAACAGGATCTCTCTCCCATACAATCTCTGGGTTAAACACTTAAAGATTACATTAAAATAGATTAATCCGCCATCCAGATTTTAAGGATGCTACTCAAGCTTGAAAAAAAAAAATCCTAGAAATCAGCAGAATAAGTATAGGATAACTGTTCCTAGGAGGAGAACCCAGTATTGTACCAGGACGGGGAAGGGGGGGTGGAATGGTTACATTTCTGTGCACTCTTGCTAGGCTGGAGCACATCTGTGCATGTTCCCTGAAGGGCCCAGCACTCCCTCCCCAGCTCTAGCACTTTATATACACATCCCCGCTGTTTGTCTCAAATTCCAGATTTCCAAACCCACCTTTAAATATCCACCCCCTTCAACCTCAGCCCTGAAAAGTGCCCCTTTGGCAGTTGTGAGCTTGCAGACAATGAGTTATTTTCAGACAGAGGCCTTCTAACAGGAGCCAGCTGGCCCATCACTGAGGGTGCAATGTTTTCACAAATCACAAGCCCCCTCTGTGCAGGTTTAGCGGCTGCCTCTTCACTTCTGATGGTCTCTTCCCTCACCCTACCCCCAGCTCCAATCTCCGCTTGCATTTATAGGGCAAGAAGAAGAAAAAAAGTGAAGAAACACATGATGATCCTAAGGCTGTGCTCTTCTATATGACAGCAAAATGCTAAATGTTCGGCTTTGTTTGGGTTAGATGTGGAGTTTGCAGCAGACTAAAAGAGAAGACATAATTGGATACAAATGAGTTTCATATTCTAGTAAACAAAAGGCAATTCAAGCATCAGACATTTTCCTAAACTGTAAAATGAGGACTGGAAGTCACTGAAATATATATCCTAAATACAGATGTTGTTTTCTACATTTTTGTATCAGCTAATTTCATGTTTACATAGGATGCTTTTGTAACATTTTGTGCAAACTACTGCCACTATATAAATCCTATTTACACAGTTTTCTTGCTGATCCATGCATCCTACCTGCACAGATGTGCGTTCTAGAATGTGCATGGAGGTCCGTGCAGCTGGCTACCTGACTGATTTCATGGGGCAGCACAGTGGCTAAATGGTTAGCACCAGGGACGGACTGACAACTCATGTGGCCCCCGGGCAATAGGGGATCATGAGGCCCCTGTGTCCTTGCCCAAACTCAAAAAAGCCTATGAAAAAGGTACCAGGGGCATCTCATGGGGCCCCCCTACTGACCCCGGGCCCTCTGGCAGTGCTCGAGTTTCCAAATGGTCAGTCCGCCCCTGGTTAGCATTTCCGCCTGGCAGTACTAGGGTCGTTGGTTCAAATCTCAGCCATGGCATCACCTGCCTGGAGTTTGCATGTTCTCCCTGTGCCTGCGTGGGTTTCCTCCGGGTACTCCAGTTTCCTCCCACACTCCAAAGACATGCTGGTAGGTTAATTTGCTCCTGTCTTAATTCGGCCCTACTATGTGTATGTATGAATGTGACTTAGGGACCTTAGATTGTACACCCCTTGAGGGTTAGGGACTGATGTGAATGTACAATATATATGTAAAGCGCTGTGTAAATTGACGGCGCTATATAAGTACCTGAAATAAATAAATAATAAATAATTTCAACAAACTGAACACCCATGCATCCCAGGCGGATGAAGATGGCGCTTTGTGCGGGCATACAGATCAGTGTGCTATCCCACTCATCACCGTGGTAGACATGCACTAGCCCACTTTCCACCATTGTACCAACAAAAACTACCCTATGCACTGCCATTGTACTGACACACATTGTTGCATAGTTAGGTTGAAAAAAAAAAAAAAGACACAAATCGGTAAACGGGAGGGGAAAGAGATGATAAGAATCAACTAGATGGGGGTAATTATATTGGGAGGCGAGGCTTTAGGGGGGGTAGGAATGGAGTTAAAATGGATGTATTTGTTGTGACAAAAATTATTTGGCTGTTTTATGTATTGTAATAAAAATGTAATTATATAAAAAAGAAAAAAAGTCCTTCTCGTTCCACCAATAAAGAAAAACAAACCAATGAACAACCTCCCTATACACAATTCATAAAACCACAGATGATCCATAAGAATGCAAAAAAAAAAAAAACACAATAATGAGTGACCCAATTCGCTCCAGCCGGGGAAAAAAAACCTTCCCCAGGAGACAATTGGATATTCCCTGGGTCAACTATCCCTGGTGTTCTTACCTATAAATGTTAGTATCCAGTTATATTTTGTGCAGTTAGAAATGCATCCAGACCTTTTTTTTTTTTTTTTTTTTTTAAACAATCTACTGAGTAGGCAAGAACTAATTTCTGAGTCTATTCTTCATTTTCCCAGCTCGAACTGTGAAGAAGCCTTTCTGTATGTGGAGGTTAAATCTCTTTTAGAGGGCCACTTGCCCTCTAATGACTTGAAAGTGAATAACTCAACACCAAGTTCACTATATTGACCAATTATATATTTATATACCCCCTTTATTGCCTCTTCTCAATACAGAATAAAATCAGTTCAACTAATCTTTCTCACATATTTCCATGTTCATTCTGCTCCACAAACATGTTTGCTAATCCAATAGAGAAAGTAGGACTCCCCCTTTTTTAAGATAGATAGGCAGGCCGGGAAACACTGTCCACCTTTATCCAATGAGGATATACAGTACAAATTGCAATAATAACCCATAGCATCTGGATTTCAGTCTACTGTAGTCATATCAGTTAGGAGGAGGTCTGATTGGCTGGTAGGGATTACTGTTCTTTGTGTATGGAATTTCTCAACTGGTTACTCAGAGAAGCACTGCTAAAAACCTGTATAAAGTAGTGTTTCTTGACATTTTTTAGTACAGGGAAACCCTAAAAACAAATTTCAGATCTCAGGGAGCCCCTGCTAAAATACATTTTTCAGGGGTAAATGGGAAAATATCCCTTATAATGATGGTTAGTAGGAAAAATGTCCCCTACAGACATTATACAATTTTCTTGAGATATATATATATATATAAAATATAGGAGGTCAAATCTAACAACACTTTCAATTGTATCCAATTAGGCAGGCTCTTGCACCACATAGTTGAAGGTAAATCTAAAGGAAATTGGGCAGAAATTGAACAGAAAATTGTATATAGTGTATGGCCAGCCTTAGACCAGACACTATGATGTCGGATGGAAGGTCAATGAGCCACAGCTTATGGAAGTCCCAGCAACCTCTGGAGGAACCTTGGCTGAGAATGGCTCGTATAAGGAGAGGAATATTAGGACACACAATGTGGGAATTTGCAGTGGTGTATGAAGGATACAGACATCTACATCTGGAAGCCTATGGGAAGACTCAGATTGTTTTTCTCCACCGAATGTCAGACCCATGGAAATCTAAATTAAGGCTTTTCCAACTAAGGAGATCAAGACACAAGTCAAAAGTCCCAGAAGCTGCTTAGACCAGGGATTTCAAATGGTAATCAGGGACACATGGACCCATGTATGAAAAGGTGCATTAACACTATTTCTTGCTGTCCATAGTAACCAATCAACCTCCAACTGTCATTTCAGCTGTGCAGAGCTGAAAATATCTGATTGGTTACCATAGGCATAAAAAAAGGTTCTTGTTAGCACCCCTTTCCTATATACTGCAGGGCTTGACAAATTTGCTTTGAATCTAGGAGCCAGCTAAAAAAGTTAGGAGCCAACCTTTTTTTTCTTTTTACCATACTGTGGGTTGTCAGCGCCTGGGGCAAGGAAACTTTTGGCCGACAAGCGATGTAATTTGCTGTACAACAGTCAAGGTAAAACCGCACCACATTTTAGGCCCCATTGAAAATAATAGCAACTGAACCTGCATTTTGCAATCACAGCAATTCTGATGCAGACCGTAAACACCCAGATGTGAATGGAGGGGCCCTGGTTCACACACATGCGATTCTGGATGCGTTTGCAAACTCACAGAATCGCATGGCAGGCTAGATATTATGTGTTCCTAATGAGGTGCTTCACACAGATGCAATCAATGCGCATTGCGTTTTGAGTGCCATTATGGGCAGCACAGTGGCTAAATGGTTAGCACTTCTGCTTGGCAGTACTAGGGTCTTTGGTTTGAATCCCAGCCACGGCATCTCCTGCCTGGAGTTTGCATGTTCTCCCTGTGCCTGCGTGGGTTTCCTCCGGGTACTCCGGTTTCCTCCCACACTCCAAAGACATGCTGCTAGGTTAATTGGATCCTGTCTAAATTGGCCCTAGAGGGTTAGGGACTGATGTGAATGTACAATATTTATGTGTAAAGCGCTGTGACGGCGCTATACAAGTACCTAAAATAAATAAATAAAAATTATGAAAAGGGTCCTGTGCGAGTTTGCAGTGTGCATTCCAGACCCACAAGTGATAGAGTAGAGTGGCATGCAGGGATAAATGTTCACATAGGATTGCAAGTGACAGGAGTTTTTGCATTGAAGTCTGTGGGCCGCAACTTTGCATTGAGGTCTGTGGGCCGTGACTTTGCATTGAGGTCTGTGGGTCGTGACTTTGCATTGAAGTCTACAAAACGCGACTTTGCATTGTGGTTTACGGGACGCGACTTTGCATTGAAGTCTATGGGGGATGGTGTGTGAACCTAGGCGCCAGGATGCAATTTCTAGTCACCATGGCGACCTAGCACCTGGGATTTGTGAAGCCCTGATATACTGTATATCCCTATTTAAATATTATGGTCACCTTCCCTATTTAACCAGTCACTACCTTACTTAATAAAGATAATAACATTCTCTGTTTAAAATCAAATATTCCTATTGTACCTTTCCAACTAGTTTCTCATTACGAGGAGGTTAAAATAAAACTCTGCCAGAAATATACATATGTAAATTCTTCACATGATCAGGATAAGGTGTGTCACATGAGTGCGGACTGCTCTGGGCTACTGGAAAGATCTAACAAGAAAGACATAGTATGAACGTACATTTAAATGTACTCCTTGATCTATGAAAAGCTTTCTAAAGAAAAAAGTGTGTTTCTGATGATGACAACACTAAGTTTAACTTTTAATTTTGAACACATATTAAAGCTTAACTCAAGGATCTACAAAAAAAAATACCCTTGAAGTATCACTGCCACCCCCCACTATCCAAACTGCAAGTGTTAAATGCTTGTTAATTTTAAAGCAGTAGTCTCCAAACATCAGCCCTTTAGAGACTATTCTTCACCCTGATATGAGGCACTGTTCCAGTCCTACTGACACCAACGATGGACCACCATTCATCCCACCGACACCAAGAATGGAGCATTATTCCTTCCACTAAACACCAACATGGAGCACTATTCCTCCCACTGACATCAACGATGGCGCACTATCCCTCCCTCTGACACCAATGAAGAGGGTCCAAGCTGCATCCAGAAGGTTTGTTAAGGTAAAACACCTTGAGCTTTTAGATCCACATTAATTGAACAAGCTGAAGTTAGAAGCGGATTGGCTACCACGCAGAGCTGCACCAGATTTTTCACTCTCCACTTTTAGTAAATCAAACCCAATGCCCTACTGGACTGAGTAAAAATTCTGCAAAGGGGGAAAAAAAAGGAGATAGACTAGATCTTCCAAGCTTTTACCAATTTCCGTAATATTAATCTGACCCGCTCACTACATTGTAAACAGGCCACAGGCACTACAGCGTTAGGGATTTCTAAAGGGCGTGAAGTTCCGGAAAAGATTTCTGAAGACAAAGGGTTGTGCAAAATGTGTTTTGCTCTTTATTCATTTTTTCTGCATGTGTTAACTTGAATCATGTCCTGCTGGAACCACCAAGTAGGATCTGAAATATATAAAACAATGACTAAAATCATGCAAACAGCACAGCAGCATAACCTGATTCTGCTTGGAAAGGACACTGGTAATTTAATCTTGCCAATGCAGTAATAGATTTGTTCTTGTAAAACAGCAATTACCATAATGGACAGTAGTAAATGCATTACAATACAACAGTACAGACACACTGGGAGAGGATCATCGGCTTCTGAACTTCAAGTCTCAATGCATCATTCTGTCTGTACGGAGACATCAAACCTCCATCCTCTCTTCCCTGTAGCAACATCTGGCCATCACAGACCTGATCAGATTGGTGTCCCAGGCATTAGATTGTCACCAAATCTTACTGAAAATCATCTAGTCACTGTTCACACAAGCACTGGATGTAAAAAAGCACCAGCACCCCTAAGATGTATTACAGTGTTCTGCCAAGCTTTCAAATGCTTAAAGTGCATCCTAAGTGTGGGCACCCGGCTGTGACAGCCAGGTGCCACTGCGCATATGCGAGTAGCACTGTGTCTTGTGAATGGTCCCATACTCCTCTGGGACGTGTCACGTGTCCTAGAAGACTATAGGGAGGGCGGGGGGGGGGGGGGGGGGCAAGGACAACTTCCACTTCCGATCGCCTAGGCGATTGCAGCAGAAGTGGGAGTGGGTACCTGTCAAAATCTGGTACCTGCTCCCCAAAAGTGCCAATTCCTCATGGAGAACCAGTACCTAAAGCAGAAATTCCCTTTTTGGGTGGAGCTACATTTTAAAGTATGAGAAAAAATGCCCCCCCCTTCCCCCCCAAACCACTGATGCCCATAGCCATTCATTAATTTTCATTATTTTAAAAAATACACCTACTACAACCCTTTACCTACTCAGGTCTACTCAGGTCTTCTGTATCATGGTGGCATGCCTTGTATTTCTAGTTTTTTGGAGGTTTATCCAGCAGAAAATAACACAAAATGCTACTAAACACTGCTAAATGCTACTAAAATGCTCCTAACAGGTTTTTTTCCCCCTCTACATGTACTGTATAAACGCTAAAAAAAGCTAATGCTCTTAAATGCTTCTGAACTCTACTAAAAACCGCTATTACCAGCATTTTTTGAGCTTTAAAAAAGCTAGTGTGCATGGCGCCTGTCATGGCATATCAAGTATGTGGCCTGCCATTGCTATCCCTGGCTTCTGAGCACCAGAAACATTTCAGAAATTATTCTCTCTATGCTTGTTCTCTAGATGTTGAAGTCTAACCATCAGCATGACAGCCGGGGAAAGGAGACTGACAGCCTACATAATTTTCTCATGACAGGTGTACTTTAAAGGGGAGCAATAAACATCAACAGCTTGACCATGCCTGATTCAGACCGATCAACTGAGACAATAGTCAAGGCAGCATGACACAGCTGGAAGGAAATGTGACACTGGTAGTAAGCCATTGAGCTCAACACCACCTTTTAGCTTCAAAGTCAGCGTGGTGCTCAGAGAGAACACATGGTGAGCACTCCCTTTAAACAGGTGTGAAAAAGGGGTATTTGAATGATTGAAGATGGCAAGATTTGTTGGTGAACATAAAATAGCTCTTCCCATTGTAGGACGCTGAACCACAGAGGTGTTTTGGTTGGTAGTCGCAGAGATATTTTCTGTTATCACTGATTCCGAGAACATGATCAAGTGGTGCAAGATCTGCCTTTTATCCCATAACCTTTGCACAACCAGAATTTTTTACCAAAATTTAGCAGCATCAGTATGTGCCAGGTAACGTGGCATTAACTCCATAGCTAATTTATCTGACAGCAGGTCCAAGAACTCGGATCACATACAGTTGCGCATTCCTTTTTCTCTACAGAAAAGTTAAGGCATTTTGCAGTTGGACCTAAAAAGGTGAACTGCGGTCACAAAGGAGTTTAATACAGTAGCAAACAGCTACAGCTGGCCAGACATGGCTCAAAAATAAGCCGGTTCAGCAGGGACCAGCCACATTTTGATCAGCTTTTGTACAGTCACCCTGTCAACTTTTTGGCACTCAAACAGCATTGCAGTCTACAGCCAACAGCGCAGATCAGTGTATCCTGATGGTGGGGAACTCTCCCCACTGTCAGAATGCAATAGCTCAGCAGAGAAGATCCCCCCCATCCATCTCAAATGTGTGAAAAAAAAGACTCATCTATGGCAGGCCTAAGAATTTCAACAATATAGAGAAATGTCGACCATGTAAAAAAATCTATAAATGAAATAATGGATGCTTGAAGGCATTTGTTAAAGAACAGCTACAGAGAAGTAGTTGAACACCCTGCGATTTTGCAAGTTCTCCCACTTAGAAATCATGGAGGGGTCTGAAATTCACATTGTAGGTGCATTCCCACTCTGAGAGACAGAATTTTAAAAACAAATTCAGGAAATCACATTGTATGATTTTTAAAGAATTTATTTGTCTTGCACTGCTGAACATAAGTATTTGAACACCTAAGAAACAGCAAGAATTCTGGCTCTCAAAGACCTGTTACTGTGCCTTTAAAAAGTCCACCTCTACTCCACTCATTAATCTAACTTAGTAGCACCTGTCTGAGCCCTTTAAAAGACACCTGTCCACCCCACAGTCAGTCAGACGCCAACTACTACCATGGGCAAGACTAAAGAGATGTCAAAAGACACCAGAGACAAAATTGTGGACCTCCATAAGGGTGGAAAGGGCTACGGGGCAATTGCCAAGCAGCTTTGTGAAAATAAATCAACTGTTGGAGCAATTGTTAGAAAATGGAAGAGGCTAAAGACGACTGTCAGTCTCCCTCAGACTGGGGCTCCATGCAAGATCTCACCTCGTGGGGTATCACTGATAAGAAAGGTGAGGAATCAGCCCAGAACTACAAGGGAGGAGCTGGTCAATGACATGAAGAGAGCTGGGACCACAGTTTCAAAGGTCACTGTCAGTAGAACACTACACCATCATGGTTTCAAATCATGCATTGCACGGCAGGTTCCCCTGCTCAAGTCATCACATGTCCAGGACCATCTGAAGTTTGCCAATGACCATCTGGATGATCCAGAGGAGGCATGGGAGAAAGTCATGTGGTCAGATGAGACCAAAGTAGAACTAAAAAAAAAAGAAGGATGAGTTGCATCCCAAAAACACCATCCCTACTGTGAAGCATGAAGGTGGTACCATCATGCTTTGGGGTGCTTTTCTGCAAAGGGGACAGGACGACTGCACTGTATTAAGGAGAGGATGAATAGGGCCATTTATTGTGAGATTTTGAGCAACAACCTCCTTCCCTCAGTCAGAGCATTGAAGATGGGTCGTGGCTGGGCCTTCCAACATGACAACGATCCGAAGCACACAGCCAGGAGAACCAAGGAGTGGCTCCGTAAGAAGCATATCAAGGTTCTGGAGCGGCCTAGCCAGTCTCCAGACCTAAATCCAATAGAACATCTTTGGAGGGAGCTGAAACTCCGTGTTGCTCAGCGACAGCCCCGAAACCTGACAGATCTAGAGGAGATCTGTGTGGAGGAGTGGGCCAAAATCCCTGTTGCAGTGTGTGCAAACCTGGTCAAGAACTACAGGAAATGTTTGACCTCTGTAATTGCAAACAAAGGCTTCTGTACCAAATATTAACACTGATTTTCTCAGCAGTGCAAGACAAATAAATTCTTTAACCACTTGCCTACCAGGCACTTATACCCCCTTAATTACCAGGCCAATTTTCAGCTTTCAGCGCTGCCGCACTTTGATTGACAATTGCGCGGTCATGCAACATTGTACCCATATGAAATTTTGATCATTTTTTTCTCACAAATAGAGCTTTCTTTTGGTGGTATTTAATCGCCACTGGGCGCTTTACTTTTTGCGCTATAAATAAAAAAAGTGCAAAAAATGTGAAAAAAAAAAAAGTTTCTTTGTTTCTATTATAAAATTTTTCAAACAGGTATTTTTTCTCCTTCACTGATGTGCGTTGATGAGGCAGCACTGATGGGCACTGATAGGCGGCACTGATGGGCACTGATAGGCAGCACTAAAGGGCACTGATAGGCAGTACTAATGAGGTGGCACGGATAGGCGGCACTGATAGACAGCACTAATGAGGTGTCACGGATAGGCGGCACTGATAGGTGACACTGATGATGGGTACTGATAGACGGCACTGACTGGCATCACTGCTGGGCACTGACTGGCGGCACTGACTGGCACAACCCCTGGGCACTGACTGGTGGCACTGACTGGCAGCACTGCTGGGCTGCACTGGTGGGTGGCACTGGTGGGCGGCACTGGTGGGTGGGCACAGGTGGGTGGGCACAGGTGGGCACAGGTGGGTGGCACTGCTGGGCACAGGTAGGTGGCACTTCTGGGCACAGGTGTGTGACACTGCAGAGTGGCACAGGTAAGTGCACTGCTGGGCACAGGTGGGCGGAGCTAGTGGGCGCACTGCTGGGCACAGGTGGGCGGAACTTGCGGGTGGCACTGCTGGGCACTGATCATCAGGGCACTGATGATCAGTGCCCTGATGATCGGTGCCGATCCCTGCTCTGACAACTGCCGGTTCTCGGCAGTACTTTCCTCACGATCTGACAGCGTGAGGAAAGTGCAGCCGAGAACCGGCACTTGCATTTCCCTCTGATCAGCGTGTCATTGGACACCGCTGATCACGTGGTAAAAGGCCGCTGTGATTGGCCTTTTACCACATCACGTGATCAGCTGTGTCCGTAGGACACAGCGATCACGGAGATCGCCGGGTGCGCGCCCAGGAGAGCGCGTTCTGGGAGGACGTCATATGACGTCCACTCAGAACTGGCCGGCCGCAGTGAAGCCGTCATTCGGCTATCTGCGGTCGGCTACTAGTTAAAAATCATACAATGTGATTTCCTGAATTTTTTTTTAAATTCTATCTCTCAGAGTGGGAATGCACCTACAATGTGAATTTTCCCCTCCATGATTTCTAAGTGGGAGAACTTGCAAAATCGCAGGGTGTTCAAATACTTCTGTTCCTCACTGTAATCCCTACATCACACCTAAACTGTAGTAGAAGCCTTACAGTGGTTGTAAACCTCAGACATGAAATATGAACAAAGCACATTCCTCTATAGTGTGTACTTGTCTCATTTAAGAGCACTAAGTGTCATTTCTGTTCACGGCCTCGTTCTTCTGCTATAAGCATGAGTAACTTCTGACAAGTTTTCTTGACACCAACAGGAAATTGGTGACAGGGACGGCACAGCCTATGACAGCCTCAGTGAATTCCAATCATGGCACTATCTGCATGGAGTTTGCATGTTCTCCCTGTGCCTGCATGGGTTTCCTCAAGGTACTCTGGTTTCCTCTCACACTCCAAAGACATGCTGGTAGGGTAATTGGCTCCTGTCTAAATTGGCCCTAGTATGTGTATGTATGAATGTGAGTTAGGGACCTTAGAGACTGTACTCTCCTTGAGGGGGAGGGGGGGGGGGGGTACCAGAATTTGACAGGGCCGCGGGAAAATGCAAATCGTGGCAACCGCGGTACTGCAATTTTGCAGCGGTTTTGCATTTTCCCGCGGCTAGCGGTCAAAATGTTCCTATCCTCAACGCGATTCTTCCATGTTCAGGAGAGGAAGGTTGACCCTCACCTAAATTTGGCATGGGTACATAGGCTTTTATGGAGTTGAGTTTAGGAGCTTTGGAAAAAGCCTTAGGCTTCATGTACACAAGCAGCTGCTAAACTCGAGTTTAGAAGCTTTTGGCATTTTTTTTGCCAAAAGCTCCTAAACTCCACCCCATAAAAGCCTATGTACATATGTACACACAGGCTTTTAGCAGAATTTAGGAGCTGCCGCGTTTAGGTGAGGTTAAACCCTCCCTCTCCTGAACGCAGAAGAATCGCGTTCAGGATAGGAATGTTTTGACCGCCGACCTTGAGAAACCGCAAAACGCGGCAAAAACGATTTGCATTTTCCTGCGGCCAGCAGTCAGGGTAGGCTCGTGTACATGAAGCCTTGGTTATTTCCATAAAAGTTTTACTTTAAAAGAGATGTACAGCCAAAGCTCATTTGGCTTTACTTCTCCTGTGGATTGGTTCTGCACGGTTATGGCTCCCTTTCAGTCCACTGTCAGCTGACATTACCCAGCCAGCCCCAGGCTGTCAACGATCGCAATGGTCAGGATCCACTCAGGAGCCTGGACCAGCCTCTCAGTGATCTGCTGAAAGCCTGAGTCAGCCGCTCCCTCCCTTTTCACAGCCCAGCGCCCCAGTGAGTGCAAAGGGGGCGGAGCAGACAACGATGACTGACAGTCAAGGCTCTGAACAGAGCGGCAGGGAGAACCAAGGTGTCTGATCGCTCAGTTCTCACCGCCCTGCTAAACTTTTCTTTTAAAGTAGAAGTGAAAGCAAAACCTAACCTACTGTCAGCCACATTTTAAACCTAATCTCCTAATCTATCTAGCCCTTAAAAAAGAAAATCACTATACTTACCTGTTCTGTAACCGCGCCAGTCTGGTCACACGCTATACTGTCAGTGGCGGCTGCCACGTGTAGGGGTGTGTACGAGAGGCAGCTGACAATGGAAGCCCCATAGTAACTCTATGGGTGATGTCACTTCCCAGCCATTGTCAGCTGCCTCCAGCACTGCTGAAGACAGGACCGTAGTAAATGCAGAACAGGTAAGTATAGTCATTTTTTTTCTTTACAAGGCTAGATAGATTAGGCTTATAATGTGGCCGAGAGTAGGTTTAAATTTAGTGAGGTTTTGCCTTTACTTCACTTTAAGGTATATTACTAGAGTGGATTTATAAAAGTAAATGTTGACCACATTTTCTTTAGGGAAGGCTCAGATGGCATTTATTTTTGACAAATGAAAACCATTGCAAACAAGAAAAGCTAAGAAAGATATTCCAAGGATAGCTTTGAATGCCTGATGAAGCCTGTGAAACACAATGTGCACACAATCTAGTGTGAACTAGCAGAAATCAAGGCGTCCTTGTTCTTCTTTTCTTTTTTTTTTTCCCAAGAAGGAGAAAAGCACTGTGTACTTGCTCTAAGGAAGGGTTAAAATATTAGAATTCTCCAGAAACACATCCTTCCTCCTCTATTCTATTTACCATGTGCAAAAAAATGATTATTTCTCAAGTCCTCAGAGGCTCATGAACACAATGGAGCCATTTCCTCTCGTTTGTATACAGACAAGTATGTAAATGATTAAACAAAGCCACTGGAATGCTGAATTTCTAATTAAATATATTAACACATACACAAATTATTTTTATATATATATATACAGTCATGGCCGAAATTGTTGGCACCCTTGATATTTCTCCAGGAAATCATGTATTTCTCATGAAACGTATTGCATTAACACATGTTTTGCTATACACATGTTTATTCCCTTTGTGTGTATTGGGACAAAACAAAAAAAGGGAGGAAAGAAAGCAAATTCGACATAATGTCACACAAACCTCCAAAAATGGGCTGGACAAAAGTATTGGCACCCTTTCACAACTGCGGATAAATAAGAATGTTACAAGCATGTGATGCTCCTGTAAACTCACCTGGGGCAAGTAACAGGTGTGGGCAATATAGAAATCACACCTGAAAGCAGATAAAAAGGAGAGACGTTCACTTAACCTTTGCATTGTGTGTCTGTCTGTGCCACACTAAGCATGGACAACAGAAAGAGGAGACGAGAACTGTCTGAGGACCTGAGAACCAAAATTGTGGCAAAATATCAACAATCTCAAGGTTACAAGTCCATCTCCAGAGAACTAGATTTGCCTTTGTCCACAGTGCGCAACATTATCAAGAAGTTTGCAACCCATGGCACTGTAGCTAATCTCCCTGGTCGTGGACGGATGAGGAAAATTGATGAAAGATTGCAACGCAGAATAGTCCGGATGGTGGATAAGCAGCCCCAAACATGTTCCAAAGACATTCAAGCTGTCCTGCAGGCTCAGGGAGCATCAGTGTCAGCGCGAACTATCCGTCGACATTTAAATGAAATGAAACGCTATGGCAGGAGACCCAGGAGGACCCCACTGCTGACACAGAGACATAAAAAAGCAAGACTACAGTTTGCCAAAATGTACTTGAGTAAGCCAAAAGCCTTCTGGGAAAACGTCTTGTGGACAGATGAGACCAAGATAGAGCTTTTCGGTAAAGCACATCATTCTACTGTTTACCGAAAACGGAATGAGGCCTACAAAGAACAAAACACAGTACCTACGGTAAAATATGGTGGAGGTTCAATGATGTTTTGGGGTTGTTTTGCTGCCTCTGGCACTGGGTGCCTTGACTGTGTGCAAGGCATCATGAAATCTGAGGATTACCAAAGGATTTTGGGTCGCACTGTAGGGCCCAGTGTCAGAAAGCTGGGTTTGCGTCCAAGATCCTGGGTCTTCCAGCAGGACAATGACCCCAAACATACGTCAAAAAGCACTCAGAAATGGATGGCAAAGAAGCGCTGGAGAGTTCTGAAGTGGCCAGCAATGAGCCCAGATCTAAATCCCATTGAACACCTGTGGAGAGATCTTAAAATTGCTGTTGGGAAAAGGTGTCCTTCCAATAAGAGAGACCTGGAGCTGTTTGCAAAGGAAGAGTGGTCCAAAATTCCGGGTGAGAGGTGTCAGAAGCTTATTGATGGTTATAGGAAGCGACTGATTTCAGTTATGTTTTCCAAAGGGTGTGCAACCAAATATTAAGTTAAGGGTGCCAATACTTTTGTCCAGCCCATTTTTGGGGTTTTGTGTGACATTATGTCATATTTGCTTTTCTGCCTCTGTTTTATATTTGTTCCAATACATACAAAGGGAATAAACATGTGTATAGCAAAACATGTGTTAATGCAATACCTTTTTTGTGTGAAATACTTGATTTTCAGGAAAAATATCAAGGGTGCCAACAATTTCGGCCATGACTGTATATATATATATAAATCAATCAAAGCTCCCTGTATTATATCTGCCTGATATACAGATCTGTATTTGAAGTTCGTACAGTCTTTTGAGTTCATAAGAATGATCATACGTTCTTGAAAGTTTTTCTTTGGTAACCAGCCACACCATAATCAATGAAAATTGCTCGGGTGGAGGCAGTGTGCTGGGTTTTATATACAAAGCCTTATGGAGGGATTCAAGGCATGCTGAAAACTTTAATAACATGAGTTAGCCACTAAAGGATATCACTTAAAGTGGAAGAAAAGCCGAAGTCTAATTATTCTTAAAAATGTTCCCCCCCTTACCTTTCTTGCTTAACCTGTATTAAAAAAGATCTGTATACTTGCCTATTGTCATGTGATCCTGCAGCTCCACTCAGAGAGCACTCAACAATGGCTGGGAATTCTGGGAGCTGTAACGTCACTCATAGGCTCCCATAGCCCAGCCATTGTAGGTGCTCCCTCCTCTCCTCTGCAGCAGCTGCTCACTGACACAGGAGAGCCCGACCTGCAGGATCACATGACCAGACCAGATTAAAATAGGCAAGTATACATATCTTTTTTATGCAGGTTAGGCAGGATAGGTAAGAGGGATAAATAGGCGAGACAGAATAGTTAGTGTTACCTTAGATTGTACGCCCCTTGAGGGTTAGGGACTGATGTGAATATACAATATATATATGTAAAGCGTTGTGTAAATTGACGGCGCTATATAAATATCTGAAATAATAATAGTGTTAGGCATTGTTTCCACTTTAAGCTTCCAACCTTCTGCATTAACAGATGCCTAATATGGTACAATAATCTACATACAGAGCAATAACTAGACTGTGCAGAGATAAAGAAGGCGGCTATGGCTGTTAAAGAAGCCAGCTACGCCGGTCAGTACACCGGCCTCTTGCACATTGTACTGAGTATCAGACATTCCTGGAAGAAAAAAAAAAACACAAGGATGGGCTGTATATCATTTGTGTGTATTTGTGCATATAGTTTTTCTTCTAGCTTTATTTTAATATTTTATTTATGAAGAAACAGTGACATATGCGCATATTTACATGTATTTGTGCAAATACATTCAAAAATATTACTGGTGCACCAAAATTAAAATTATGGACAGAAACCGAAAATTCAGAATGCACTTGGCTGAAAACTGAAACCAAAACTGAAATGGGCAGTTTTTTACATAAATATATTTTTTATATATAGTTATATTATATATGCTGCATCCACCTAGGTAAGGCTGGCCATACACTATACAATTTTCTGTCCAATTTCTGCTCCATTTCCTTTAGATTTACCTTCAACTATGTAGTGCAAGGGCTTGCGTAACTGGATATAATTGAAAGTGTTGTTTATATTTGACCTCACATTATATGGTTTTTGGTAAATCTAAAACAAAATTCTCAAGAAAATTGTATAATGTATGGCCAGCCTAAGTATCATTTGGAAAATTTAAAAAAAAATCGCATATTTCTCTTTTAAATTATTATTATACAGTATTTATATAGCGCCAACGGTTTGCTCAGCACTGTACATTATAATGGGAGACAGTACAGTAACAATACAATACACGAGGGGTTCGAAGGCCCTGCTCCTTGGAGCTTACAATCTAAATTAATATGAATTTAAAAATTACAATCCAGAGCTTTTATTGAAAGTAACATGAAAATTGGAGAGAAAATAAAATGAAATATGCATAAAATAAAAAAACTTAAATAGAGGCAATTTTGCATTGAAGTCAATGGGACACATTTTGTACTGACATCAACAGGGGGTACTTTTGCATTGAAGTCAATGGGACGCGATTTTGCATTGACTTCAATTATCATTATTGGCACTTTTTTTTTCTATCGGCAAAACGCTGATAACCCTATTTTCAGCCGATAATTTTCGGCAGCCGATATATCGGTGCAGCACTAAAAGATACTGACCGACAACACTGATTTCTGGGTTTTTTTTTACTGATCTATAAGCAACACGTTTACACACATGTACAGGCACATTGATAACAATGTAATAGGCCTTATGCTGCATTTGCTCACATGTCTAGAGGTAGCTACATCTAAAGAAACTTCCAAGCTGAGAATCTGCTGAACCTTCTTTCTCTACCATGTCTCTGGAAGCCACCTGAAACAGTTTAAGCACTGTCCAAAAATGTACTGTGGAACTGGAAATTTCTGAAATGTAAGGCTGCTTTCACACATAGACATTTTGATTAGCTGGTAGAATTGTCGCAATTCCACACGATACCAAAATGCTAAAATGACAAAATTGTGGCACCACGAGTTTAAGTGCACTTGAAAACCTAGTGTGGTTCCGGTGTGATAAAGTGCGCTGCAATTGCGGCAAACCGCATCAACCAAAAGAAGTTCCTGAACTTTTTTGGGGTGACATGTTTTGTGCGATGGGGTTCGCTGTGATTGCAGTGCGATTTATCATGCAACAATAACAACAGAACTGCACAGTGTTTTCAGGTGCCATTAAAATGAATGGCACACGAACACGCAATTCCGTGATTTTTCATTTTAGTCGAGCGATTCTGTGCGATGGGGTTTGCTGCGATTGCACTGCGATTTATCATGGAACAAGAACAACAGAACTGCACAGTGTTTTCAGGTGCCATTAAAATGAATGGCACATGAACACGCGATTCCGTGACTTTTCATTTTAGTAGAGCGATTCTGCCCACAAGGCAATGTGGGCTGGCAGGAGCCAAGGCGCCAGAACACAGTTTCTGGTTGCCATGGTGACCTTGCGCCTGGGATTTGTAGAGCCCTAGCCTAAGCACTAAGTCTGATATTCCATAAGTCGGATACTGCAAAGCCCAGCAGCTGCCCTGTCACTGTGGACAGAGATAATATGTAAGAACAGTAGTTGGGATTTCACCCAGAATATAGGCCAGCTAATTAGTTAATTCAGTGGTGGAAGCTAGCTGAAATTCCACTTCATATAGAGCATTGGGAAAAAAAAGTATTTATTATATCTAGTGTGATGTTAGGGGGGTGTTTAGATTAAATGTAGAGCTCACCATTGAGTACACTCCATGCTAGATATACCATTTCAGGGCTTGTTGGTCCTCTTTTATTTAAATAGAAAAGTCCAATGAAAGTAAGTGCAACACAGAAGAGTTGCCCATGCACGGGTTTCCGCCATCAACACAAAATAAAGATTGCTCAGGCCTTGTGCTTCATCTTCCTGACCATCTAACACAGTGTCCCTGTATTCATGTACAAACCAGGATAGGAGATATCATCCTACACAAATCTCTAAGAAGTCTGAAAATACTGTTTCCTTCAAATGAAACAAGCACCCTGGAGATCCTCAAACTGCCTAGCTGAGAATCCCGGGTGACATAAAAAGCATTTTACCCCTAGACAGGGCACCGCACTGTCTCACCAGCCACTTTATTAGGTCCACCTTACTAGTACCGGGTTGGACCCCCTTTTGCTTTCAGAACTGCCTTTATTCTTTGTGGCATAGATTCAACAAGGTTTTTGGAAACATTCCTCAGAGATTTTGGTCCATATTGACAAGAGTTACTGTTGCAATAAAAACAATACAAAACAGGGGTGCCAACCCCAACCAGAAATAAAAACAAAAAAAGGAGACAGCAGCTCTTCAAAGTGTATACCACCTTAAATCAATATAAAAAAACAATCCCACTGTCATTTGGCTCACTCATGAATAATTGATAAATGTTCTGTTTATGTATGAGTTTTGTATCATTTAGAGTTTATGGCATATATGGACTATCCCAATTATTAAAAAAAATGTTTTCATTTAAATCTCATTGATTTTGTGAGGGCCTTTTTTTGTTTTTGATAATAGCTTACTGTTGCCTTTCTATCATCTCGAATCAGTCTGCCAATTCTCCTCTGTCCTCTGATATCAACATGGCATTTCCATCCACAAAACCACCGCTCACTGGATATTTTCCCTTTATTGGACTATTCTCTGTAAACCCTAGAGATGGCTGTGCATGAAAATCCCAGTAGATCGGCAGTTTTTTTAATACTTTAAACCAGCCCATCAGGCATCAACAACCATGTCATGTTCAAAGTCACTTAAATCACTCTTCTTCCCAATTTTGATGCTCCGTTTGAACTTCAGCAAGTCTTCTTCACCACATCTAGGTGCCTAAATGCATGGAATTGCTGCCTTGTGATTGGCTGATCAGCAATTTGTGTTAGCAAGCAATTGAACAGGTGTACCTAATAAAGTGGTCGGTGAGTGTATATCACAAGCTAATTCTGTAAGGCATTTTTTGATTTTAAAATAAGGAGCGCTCCTCAGTTGCAGGGCTGTCACAGGCAGAGGCACTCTCTTGATGTAATTTCTGGGGCTGGACTGTCACTTCAACAGTCATTATCATTGTTTATTTGGAGTTCTGTAATGCTGACAGTGGCTCCTAATACATACAGTTGGATTGGCTGTGTAACTGATCGCCAAGACCTGCTAAGGGCCCTTTCAATACATAGAACTGGGCCCTGTAGAGAACATCGTGTAGATAACATTGGAAAAGCTGTTCTCCTGGTGTACTCTGCAGGGCTAAGCTGTCAATTTAACATCTAATGCTTCAGTCCGTGTCAAAAGAGCTGACAGAAGACACACACGGCATGACAGCTGAAACCTGTGGGGTTCCAAAGTCTAAGCAGGAGCAGCTGTCAGTCCAACTCTGAGGACCACTGATCACATTGCCCCAGGGATGCTGACAGCCACTCCTTAAACACAGAGGGGACTCGGTGGGCAGTTTGATAGCTAGGGTCTTGAATATGCCCCACACTGACTCCAAACACCCCTCAATTCTTTCTCACTCTTTCCCAAATTTTACCTCCTATACACTATGAAATGGTAACCTTTTTCTTCCTACAAAAACTCACACTAGTGCACCCTTTCAGAAAATAAATTATATATATATACACACACACACACACATATATATATATATATATATACACACACACATATATATATATATATACACACACACATACATACTTACATATACATACACACACACACTATATATTGCCAAAAGTATTGGGACAGGCCTCCAAATCTTTGGATTCAGGTGTTCCAATCACCTCCCTGGCCACAAGTGTATAAAATCAAGCACCTAGGCATGCAGACTGCTTCTACAAACATTTGTGAAAGAATGAGTCGCTCTCAGGAGCTCAGTGAATTCAAGCATAGTACCATGATAGGTTGCCACCTGTGCAATTTCCTTCCTACTAAATATTCCACGGTCAAATGTTATGCAGGCCATAAATGGTTTGTTTATTGGCCGATTGTTCGGCCGGAAAATGAAAAATCGTTCATTCTATAAACCGATGTTACCACCAATGATTGCGAAAATAGGCCGTTTTTCATGAATTTTCCAGCATGACCAATAAATGAAATGAGGAGCAACCGAGAAAATTGGCCAATGCCATTGCCCTACTAACAGTGCAAAAATCGGCCGATTATTCTGTCGGATGAAAAATTGGCCAATAAACGAACCGTCTATGGCCTGCATTAGTGGTATTATAACAAAGTGAAAGCAAATGGGAACAACAGCAACTCAGCCACGAAGTGGTAGGCCACGTAAAATGACAAAGCGGGGTCAGCGCATGCTGAAGCGCACAGTGCGCAGAAGTCGACAACTGTCTGCAGAGTCAATTGCTAAAGACCTCCAAACATTCCCATAGACACACTCCTAAACCTTGTGGACAGCCTTCCCAGGAGAGTTGAAGCTGTTATAGCTGCAAAGGGTGGGCCAACTCAATATTGAACCCTACAGACTAAGACTGGGATGCCATTAAAGTTCATGTGCGTGTAAAGGCAGGCGGCCCAATACTTTTGGCAATATAGTGAATTTATTATATTTTATATACTCTCCTAGATTGTAAGCTCGAAAGAGCAGGGCCCTCAATCCCCTCATGTTTTGCATTGTATTGGTATTGTTCTGTCACATGTTCTGTCCCCCTTTGTAATGTACAGCGCTGAGCGAACTATTGGCGCTTTATAAATACTGTATAATAATATACACACACAAGGGTAGTTCAAAAAGTTTCTGCATTTTTTTTAAACACACACATTACATATATATATTACAAATATATATACACACACACACAAATATATGTAAAGTGCAGGGACTTTTTGAAGCCCCCCTGTATATATATATGTGTGTGTATCATAAAGTCCCCACAACAGTAAATAAGAGATTTGTATGACAGACTAATTCAACACACAGATTTGGATCAGTGTTCTAGTAAAAAAATAATCACTTTAACATGTGGGCTTTTTGCCTTCCTTTCTCTGGGTGTGTCCTTGAACAGAAAATTCCCTTAAAAGTCTGAGGTCCCATGTATCAGTGCTCTTATGTAACTGGGCAAAAAAGGATCTAGACTATCTTGTTTGTGCTGTCTGTCTGAGAAGCAGGAATACTGGGGCATAATGAAGCCAATGTACTGGCATGACAGCCAGAAGAAAAGGTCAGCACTGGCAGCCTTTGCATTTCTCTCATGACAGATGTACTTTAACTGTGCAAAAATTCCGCATTTGTCTACCAGAGTGCATGACGTATATTTTTGGTGCCCAGTGGGGACTAATAAAGATACAGTATGCGATTAGACTATTGTGACCAAGTAACTGGAGCTTCTACTATTGTGGTGGGATCTCTTTATATAAGTGAGCTCTGCTAGTCTTTACCAAGTCCTTATATCTTTACAATATGTTAGTAAAGTCTGTAGTTGCATCATTTTCAATGATGGAAGTCTTCCTTTATTTTGCCAGGGAGGGCTAAGAGCTGAAACAGTCTGACATCTCAAGGAGAGTGCATGTGTATGAGCGGATTTTTTCTGTGACCAACCATGGTCAACTTAAAAAGAACGTTCCACTTTTCCGTTTCCTCCCTCCTCTACCATTTTCGCAAACTTTTATTACTTTGGAGGAGTGGGTACCTGGTTTTGATAGGTACCGGCTCCCACTTTCGCCCGGATCGCCTAGGTGACCTGAGCAGAAGTTCATCGCCCTTTGGGATACATCACAGAAGAGTGTGGGAGCATCCACAGAGCACATGTGCAGTGGGAAGCCGACTTCCTTTAGTAAACATGCCGGCATGGGGAATCCTTTAGACAAGTGGTCACTAAATGGCGGACCGCGGTCCGGAACCAGACCGATGAACAGTCCTGTACGGACCGCAGCCATGCCACTGCCATGGCTGGGTGTCCTCTTCCGGGCCTCCCACTCAGCCACCAATGTCATCCTCACAGTGGGCAGGGTGTGAGGAGCTGCAGATCAGGTCTGAGAGGCGGGAGCTGGCGATTAGCCAGCTTGTTAATATGTAAAGACTTCCGCTCTATGCAGTTCGAGACAGAAAGTGGGAGTATCTTCATATTAGCAAGCCATGCAATCGCCCACTTGTTAACATAACTTGGGGAGCTCTTGAACCTCAGTCCCGATCTGTAGCTCCTCCCACCCCTGCCCGCTAGGAGGATGACATCGGTGGCGGAATGGAGGCCCAGGAGAGGACACCCCAGAAGGATTAGTGCCTCTGCCCTGCCTAAGGTACCATAGGACTGTGCAGGGGAAGGATTGCATTAAAAGAGGCACAGTGTTGTGGTAGGAGCGCTGTGTTGTGTTAGGGGGTGCTAAGTTGTGATTGGGGCACTGTGTTGTGTTAAGGGGTGCTGTGTTGTGTTGTGTTAGGGGCTGCTGTGCTGTGTTAAGGGGTGCTATGTTGTGTTAAGGGGTGCTATGTTGTGTTAAGGGGTGCTATGTTGTGTTAAGGGGTGCTATGTTGTGTTAGAGGGCGCTTTGTTGTGTTAAGGGGCACTACGTTGTGATGGGGCGCTGTGTTGTGTTAGGGGGCTGCTGTGTTGTGAAGGGGGGCGTTGTGTTGTGTTAAGGGGCACTACGTTGTGATGGGGCGCTGTGTTGTGTTAAGGGGGGCGTTGAGTTGTGTTAAGGGGGGCGTTGTGTTGTGTTAAGGGGGGCGTTGTGTTGTGTTAAGGGCACGCTCTTTTGTGATGGGGGCACTGTGTTGTGTTAGGGGGCACTGTGTTGTGTTAGGGGGCACTGTGTTGTGTTAGGGGGCACTGTGTTGTGTTAGGGGGCACTGTGTTGTGTTAGGGGGCACTGTGTTGTGTTAGGGGGCACTGTGTTGTGTTAGGGGGCGTTATGTTCTGTTTAGCGGTGCTATGTTGTGATGGGGGCACTGTGTTGTGTTAAGGGGTGCTATGTTGTGATGGGGGCACTGTGTTGTGTTAAGGGGTGCTATGTTGTGATGGGGCACTTTGCTACGTTAAGGGGCACTGTGATGTTTAAAGGGGCACTGCGATGTAAAGGGGAACTGAGGACACTGTGATGTAGGGGGACTACAGTATGAAAGGTACGCTAAAGATGATAATGTACCGGGGGAATAATCGCTAACAAGATTCGGACCTCTGCTGAAAGGAAATTTTGCTGACCGGACCTCCGTAAATTTTAATTCAAGACCTCTGCTTTAGATCCTTAGCTTTAATCAGCATTTAACCCTTGCATTGGAGGGTTGGGTGGTGTCACTGCAAGCTGGAATTGTTGACTTTCTGGTGCAGGTATCGGGCTTCATTGTCTGAAGTAGAATAAACAAGTAGGACAGGAACTCACACTTCACTAGCAGCATGCTTGCTTCAATACCTTACTAACTAGATAAGCAATGGTGGATCTGACCTTCCAGGTTTGCAGCAGTGTATGAGAAAATATTCTTCCCACCAAGAGTTAAGCAGCTCATGGATGGTCTGTTCAGATTACTCCATCCACACAAATAATGGGAGTTGTCCTACCCCCCCCCCCCACCTTGTAATCTTTCAGCAGGACAAGACAAAAAGCTTCTGTTGAACTGGGACGGCCATACACTGATCAAAATTCAGCCAACCCTGATGAACTAGTTGATTTTCGATCTATGGCCAGCTACACATACCTACTATACTACTACACATGAAAAGAAAGGAGATCTTTTACTGTGGGAACATGCAGGATGCCATTGCTGACCGTCTCCTTAAAAATACTAGATGTCCAGCTGTTTCTGGAACCTCAGCCAATTGCGTGACCACTGGTGTGCACTAGGAGGAGCCATGTCCATGCGCCAGCACTGTTTATTTGTTACAACTTTATTGAAATGTCACAAGTGACACATCATTCCGTTCAAGTCACCGCAGCAGCACTGTGATGTGGTAGCTTGCATCCCAACAAACTGCGCTGAAAAAAAGAAGCACATCAACTACTTTCCTTCAGAGCAATACAGTGGTATAAACAGACTTCATAGAAAGCAAAGGAAATGATTTTGTCTTTTGAGTTGGGACTGCACTGAGCAAGGATGCCCCTCCCAACGCAAATGGGGTGAATGGGCAGTACATCTTCTTGCACATGGTACTGATGTTTGGGCATCTGGTTTTTTTCAGGTGATTATTTTGAGCTAATTTGGGCGCATATTTGCATCCGCACATTTACACGCACAATAGATTCTTAGATAAAATTCATGAATATTTATGCTCATATTTGTGCGCACATGATGTAAATTAATGCCCAAAAATGCAGCTTTTCTTATTTTATTTTTTTTTTTACTGAGGAATACATGGCACTTATTTACATACCTGTGTGCAAAGGCACATTGTTTTTTTAACGGAGGTAAAATGTAACTCATAATTTACAATGTACTGAGCTTTTTCAAGCTGCAGTGTGCAAAAGGCCTAAGTTTGCATTCTTACTCCAGTTAATGATCCATAAAGCCAATGAATCAATGCAACAGCCAGGGAAGCAGCATTTTCAAAAGTCAGCAATGGCAACCTGCACATTTTCACCAGTGCAGGTTTCCATTAAAGCGGTATTAAACCCTAAACCAAAAATGTCATATACTGCATCTACCAATCATGATATGGTGGCTGTTTTAGTTTTCATTTTTTCGGCTTGTTCCCTCTCTTTTCACCAGGTGATCTGCCCAGTAACACACCTCCTGTATTAGCGTGTCCCCCACTCTGGATGAATGAGCACAGGGGGCACAGCAGACAGCAGCATTGTCAGTCTGGAAGAGGAGAGTGTTAGATGTACAAGAAGATTTAAATACAATAACAAATTGAAGCCAAACTCCAGCTCACACTTTATAATCAGTTACAACAGTTTTTTATTTTGGGATGAATAAATAAAAGCCGATTGTTGTAAGCATCCCCATCAGTAGTAAATGGTTTGTTTCATTTATATAAACTGATACATCTGGAAGAGAGCTTGTTCTTTTGAAAGACAACAGACTTACTGGCTGGATCACCAGATAAAAATTGAGGAAAGAAAGCCTAAAATGAAAACTAATGCAGCCATCACATCTAAGAATTGGAAAACTATAATAAATTATTGCTTTTGGGTTTAATACTGCTTTAAGGCTCTTTTAAATGTCTAGAATAAAAAAAGTTCCTGCCTATTCAAGTTATATACCCTGTCAATAGAGGATAATAGGATTTAAAAAAGATGAAATATATTAGAGCCAAACAACACCCTAATGTGTGTCTAGTGAGCACAGGACAAACAATCCGATCACCGGGATAATCCCACATTTACAGCAGTGTATTCTTCTAATGTATACATTCTCCCTCTTGTATATTTTGTCTCCAGCCATTTCCGCTCACAGGAAATGAACACAGAATTAAAAACTGTTGCTGGATTGGATAAATAAAATGTTTCTGTACAGTTTTCTAGCCCACAGATGAGAATACACTACAGACTGTTTACCGATATTCATCAGGTAAAACCGCCCTGGACCAATCCTCGTCTTCCCATTCCGTTCTTCTACAAATCTCACATCAGCCAACACTGTACAGAATGAAACCTAGAATCTTCACTCTGTAAGCAATCAGCCGTAAACCTAGAAAACATATGGCCAGTGAACACAGAACAGAGGATGGTAATGGACTTCAATGTAGGAGTTCAGAATCAGCAAAACATGTGTTAGATCCCCATCCACAGACACAAGCAATCATTTACTATGGACCACTCTGAACATTTCACATGACATGACTGGGCCCCTGGAATTCATTAGGAGAGTTGTAGACGCTCAAAAAAAAACAAACAGTCTCCTGTTCATATGACAAAACAAGTACATGAATTTGCCACATGGAGCCATGGTGTGAGTGAGCCCTTTCCAGACACTCCATCCTCAGGTCATGATGTACAACCTCTCAGGACACAGTTTCATTGGTTGTTATGGTGCTGTGTGGCTGACAGAGTCCTAGCAACCAATGATACTGTGCTACATCTTTTTCTAGCTTGGATGGAGTGAGGAAGGCATCCTGTCAATTTTTACTGCAATCTGCAGCTCCATTATTAAGATCTTCCCTCACTTCCTGGTGATACAGGTTTACTAGTTAGAAAATGGGAGAAGCAGCACAGATGGAAGTAAATTTTTTTTTTGATAAGTTGGGTAGGGCAATACTAAACCTCTATCAGCATTTTATTGTTGTCCTTTCCCTGTTGCAGATTTTATCTCACTGGTCTGGAAAAAAAAAAAAAAAAAAAAGTTGTCGCCAGGACAGGAAGTGAGGGGAAGTTTCTCTAAAGGGAGCCACGGATAGCAGTAAACCCAGAAAGGGGTTCTAATGTATCCCCAGTCCATCTCAAACTAGGGACAAATTTGGTATAGAAACATCCTAACCCTTAAAAGATAACTTTCCTGATAAAACTGGGGAGGCTGCCATTATTAATTTCAAATTGCTGACAAATACTAATTGCCTGGCTGTTATGCCTTTATTGGAGGGAGACCGTCAATTCACTAAGTCACTGACCCAGAAAAAAGATGCAGATGAGGACTTCTTACTTTTCTGACATACATTTGCCATAGGTCAAGCTGACAGGGAGGAGAACTGTTAGTAAACAAAAAAGTGTCCTCCTCACCATTAGAGATCTTCGGAAATCACCGGGCGCCGGCGAATAATTAACACAATAATAATCACAGCCACAGCTGTGAATGGCGGCGTGGGTAGGGCGTGCGCCCCCTACCCGGAAATGCAAATCACATATATATACACTTGATTTTGCGCACCCGTGCCGCCCTGTAGCAGTATTTCTGTTATAGGGCGGACGGGAAGTGGATAAGAAATCACGCTCAGAAAAACAACAAAGCAGCTAACACAACAATTGATACAGAAAACACAAATCAAAAGTGCAGCACTAGTAGAAAACAAAATTCGACTAAATAAAAAGTTATAAAGTGAGTCCATGTGTAACCATGAAAAAATCATCAATCCCAGTGATAAAGAATGTAACCATGAAATGTATTTATGTTCAGTATTTGGACACCATAGCTGCTATGGTTATTTTTTGCACTAAGCACGTTGTTTTTTCACACAAATATCTGAACGTGTTTCAGCCACAAATGATTGTAACACAATCCAACTTGTTCTAAATAGATTGTTTTTGATAGATTATATTATTAATCTTTTTTTTTTGCAATCGCATATACATAGACTGATCACAGATTGAAACATGTATGGCAGTCGTAACGCTGAAGTCCAGGATAAGCAAATATTGTCTAAATACAAGAGCCTTGTGTATTCATACTTATATCTTGCTGAGCATATTTCTTCCCCAACCATTCAGTAATCCTGCCTGAAGCCTTGCCTATGTGCAGAAGCTTCCAATAATAAAGACCAGTCACTGCTGATCTATCTCTATTGTGCAGGGTGACTGGTCTTGTCTCCACCCTCTCCTGAAGGTTTCTCCAGACAGCCTGTAGTTGGTGGTCCTGCTGGGTCCCTCCCACAGTTCTGGCACCGGCTATGCACAGCACAGTGATGATGTCACTGTTACATTTACTCTGGGTGTGCAAAGGCACTTGGTGAAGATATATATATATATATATATATATATATATATATATATAATTTATTTATTTAAATTGTATATTTTTTTTTTTATTTATTTGTTTAAATGTCTCTGGAGTAATATGACCCACAATAAAATATATATATATATATATATATATATATATATATATATATATATTGTAATTGTATATATTTTTTTTATTTATTTGTTTAAATGTTTGTCTCTGGAGTAATATGACCCACAATAGAAAAAAAAAAAAAAAAAAGAAGGATTCTTTTGTTCACGGAGGGGTTTTTTCCCCACTGAAATTACGTTTTAGGAGTTCAGTTAGATGCTAGGAGGGATTATACAAAAACATCTAAATACTTGAAAGACCCTTACATTTAGCACTAAGGATACATGTTGTTTAGGTTATAGGTGTTCCTTTCGAGATAAAAAGAGATAAAGAACATTCTACACATTCTACTAATAATTCCTCCCCAAGAAATCATTACTGTAGCCAGCTTTTATCTCATACACTGTACAGATGCAAAACCACAACCATCATAATATGTTATGGAACCAGCCATGGGTGCATGGTGTGTTACCCTAGCAAAATGCATTAATCACATCAACAAAATTAAACCTAGGTCAAGTCAGCATAGCAAGTACAACACGGTCCCAGGGCTAAGAGCAATATGTGCATTCAGACACAATGTGAGACGCTCTATATACAATTTCTGCTCCCGGGAGGCTTTAGCTGACCCCGTCCATAACATTAAAGGATCCTTCATTTAAAGTGAGCAGTGTCCGGGAAGTTGCAGACAATTCATGTAGGGCCTGGGACTAGTGACAAGCAAGAGGCAAATTATATGCTTGTCCAGAGATAAAAGACTTGGCACCACCCCACCCTAGTATCCCATGACCATTAAGGTTTGCAGTTCACAGGCTCTGGGAAGATTGCTCTGGCTCAGCTTTGTTTTTTCCACCTATTCAAAAGGGCAGAGGATAAACTTTCCTGTGCAAGTCACTCTCTCCCTCCAATCAGAGGAGCAGGACCCCGCCAACCGCAGAGGAAACAGGAAATCCATTATATTCCGACCTAAAACTGGAAGTCAGCATATGACTTCTGCAGATGATCCGAGCAGAAGGGTGGCAATGATAAAATTACTACAGGAGGCTCTGGAAGTAAAAATAAAAACATTGGAGTAAAATGGAGAACAATATTGTGTGGACTGTACTGAGATATTCGGCATTTTTGCTGGCCGATAGCTAATAAGAGTGGGAAATTTGAGTGGAGAGTGAAAAAGTTTTACTTCTGACTGCTGGTGATTGCTGGTGCTTGTAGCTGTTTTATTTTCTTCTTTAGGTCTGGCTAAAAGCTTTTACTTTTTTAAATCACTTTTTCTGTCACTTTTTAAAAATAGTATTTATTTCCTTCCTTGTCTTCCTTCAGTCTGATAATTAACGGGAGGGGTTAATTGGTCACAAGTCATACAGGTACTATATAACTTGCTGCAGAGCTCACTCTGAGCTTGCTCGTTCTTGAGCTTGTCTGTATTTTGCTTGCTGGACCTTTGACTAAGTGGAGTTAAAAAACTAGAGTTGAAAAAAAAGGAGATTATAACAGGAGTCTACTAACCTGTAAGTGACAACTGATATTTCCTATTAATATTGTAACTGGAATAATGTGTGCAAGCAGGGTTGAAGGTTTTGTACAGTGCACAGTGTGCTGCATGTATGCAACAATGGAGCAACAGCTCCAGGATGGATACCGCTGCGACAGATGTGAGCAGGTTGCTCTTCTGGAAACTCACATTAGAGATCTGGAGGAGCAAGTTGCAATACTGGGCAGAACCGACAACCTTGAAAGGGGTCTTCTGCTCTCTGAGCAGGTAGCTAATGTGATTGATGTGGAGGGCGGAGGGACTAATCAGGATTATCAGGTAAGAAGATGGGTTACTGTAACGAGAGGGAGTGGTAGGGGTTCACAGAAAAGGAAGGCTAGCCTTGGGTTTGTGCACCCAAACAGATTTGCCAAATGGGTGAAGATGTGGGGATGGCAAGCTCAGGGGTGGCAGCCCTGGATGTCACTGCTATCCCTAACAACCGGGAGGGTAGACCATCTGGGAAGGGTGGTGAGGGTAGTGGAGGAAAGCCTAGTCAGTTGTTGGTAGTAGGGGATTCTATAATTAGAAGGACTGATAGAATAATTTGTCGCCAGGATCACCTCAACTGAATGGTTTGCTGCCTCCCTGGTGCCAGGGTTTGGCATGTGGTGGACCGGGAGGGGCTGGGCATGACCCAGCTGTCTTGGTCCATGATGGAACCAATAGCAGAATACATGGAAGGTGGAGGCTCCTTAAGAATCAATTTAAAGAACTAGGCTGCAAATTGAAGGGAAGGACCTCCAAGGTGATATTCTCTGAAATATTACCTGTGCCATGCACAACTCATGAAAGACAGGGGGAGATTAGAGAACTCAATGCATGGCTAAAGACCTGGTTTAGGAGGGAAGTATTTAGGTTTCTAGAGCACTGGGCTGACTTTTTTCATTGGGGTGTAACCTATATGCTAGAGATGTTTTGCACCTAAATGGAAGGGGGTCTGCTGTGCTGGAGGACAGATTTATGGGAAGGCTGGAGGAGTATTTAAACTAGGATCGAGGGGGAGGGAGAATTAGATTAAAACGGGGTAGACAGATCCGACAAGGGTCAGTACTTATTGGTGGGTGGAAGGGGAAAGATGGGGGAAGGGCTATGGCAGATAAGAAAGTTCCCATGTTACAAACAACCAGTGGAATTGGTACCATTTGTATGAAAATAACAAATATGCAAAATACGTGTGCACAAGGTGTCAATGCAAGTGTTTGTTCACCAATGCCAGAAGTCTGCCAAGCAAAATAGGTGAGTTGGAAGCTTTGGTGCATGAAGAGAACTATGATTTATTTGGTATCGTTGAATCTTGGCTTCATCCTTCACATGACTGGGCCATTAATATTCCTGTCGGAGAGACAGGGTAAATAGGAAAGGTGTTGGTGTCTGTATCTTTGTGAGAAGTGATTTCAGAGCGAGTGTGAAAGAGGACCTAGTTGATGAAGAGTGTGATAAGGCTAAAGCATTATGGATGGAACTGCACATGGTAATGTGTACTGCAAAGGCAAAATATTGGAGTTTGTTATAGGCCTCTCAGTGCTAAGGAGGAGATTGAGACTCAGCTCCTTGCACAGATCAAAAGGGCTGGGACAGTGATAATAATGGTGGATTTTAACTACCTGGAAATTGACTGGGGTAATGGTACTGAAGGAACAGTTAAAGGGCAAACATTTTTAAACCTACTACAGGACAATTTTATAGTACAGTTCATAGAGGCCCCCACTAGGAATGATGCTCTGCTGGACCTGGTAATCTCCATGCAGAGCTTATTACGAATGTCCATATAAAAGAACATCTGGGTAGCAGTGACCATAACATGATTTTCATTTGTTAGCTGTAAACAGCAAGCACATACAGGAAAAATAAAAACAGTCAATTTTAAGAGAGCTAATTTTCCAAGGCTGAGAGCTGCTCTCCAAGACTTAGACTGGGAGGGAATATTGGCATCAATGAATATAACACAGAAATGGGAGTTCTTCAAAAAGACTGTATGTGAACACACTGCAAAATATATTCCCATGGGCAACAAAGATTAAAAGGCTAAAAATTAAACCTATGTGGCTTACGGCCAAAGTTAGAAAAGCTATAGATAATAAGAAAAGAGCTTTTATTAAATATAAAAATGAAGGAACGCCATAATCGTTTAAACATTACAAAGAATATAACAGAATATGCAAAAAGGAAATAAAAGGCTGAAAAAAAAATCAGAAAACTAATGACAGATTGCAAAAGATAGCAGGACCAACCCCAAAAAATTCTTCAAATATATTAATAGTAAAAAGGTTCGGTCCGAGCATGTAGGCCCTTTACAAAATGGTCTAGAGTGGGTGACTGGGGACAAAGAGAAGACAAATTTATTAAATACCTTCTTCAGCTCTGTATATACAAAGGAGCATTTCAAAGCCATTGTTTCTCATTTTTAGGGACTCTTTAATGACTGGCATAGTACCACTGCATTGGCGTAAGGCCTAAAAAAGGGTTCAAAATCTTTACCAAGCAATTATAGACCTGTTAGTTTAACTTCTATAGTTGGGGAGATACTGAAGAGTTTAATAAAAGACCACATAGATGAGTTCTTGCTGAAAAAAAAATATATTAAGCAACAGACAGCATGGATTCATGAAAGACGGAAGTTGCCAAACAAATCTGATTTCTTTTTATGAGGGGGTGAGCAAAACCTTGGACAGAGGGGTGGCGGTGGACGTGGTATACTTGGATTTTGCAAAACCGTTTGACACAGTTCCCCACACATGACTAATATGTAAGGTAAAGTCTACAGGCTTGGAAAAATCTGTATGCAAATGGATATAAAACTGGCTAAAAGATCGTATTTAGAGAGTAGTGGTTAATGATTCATACTTTGAATGGTCTAGGGTTGTCAGTGGTGTACCCCAAGGTTCAGTGTTGAGACCCTTACTTTTTAATATATTTATACACAATATAGAGTCTGGGATTAAAAATCCCATTTCAGTCTTCGCAGATGACACCAAGCTGTGCAGTGGAATAACGTCCTTGCAGGATGTCTCCAATTTACAAGCCAACCTCAATGCACTGTTTAATTGGGCAACTATGTGGCAAATGAGGTTTAATGTTGATAGATGTAAGGTTATGCACTTGGGGGCTAAGAATATGCATGCATCATACATACTAGGGGGAGTACAACTGGGGGAATCAATGGTGGAGAAGGATCTGGGGGTTCTGGTAGATCACAAGCTTAATAATGGCATGCAATGCCAAACTGCAGTTTCTAAAGCGAGCAAAATCCTCTCTTGTATTAAAAGAGGTATAGACTCCAGAGAGAGAGATATCATATTACCCCTGTACAATCATTAGTAATACCTCATCTGGAATATGCAGTTCAGTATTGGGCAACAATTCACAAAAAGAACATTGGGGAACTGGAGAAAGTACAGAGAAGGGCAACTAAACTGATAAGAGGCATGGAGATCAGCTATGAGGAAAGATTAGAGGAACTGAATTTATTCTCTCTTGAGAAGAGGAGATTAAGGGGGGATATGATCAACATGTATAAATACATCAGTGGTACATAGAGTGAACTCGGCGTAAAGCTATTCACCCTGAGGTCATCACAGAGGACAAGGGGGCGCTCTTTACATCTGGAGAAAAAGAAATGTAATCTCCAAACACGGAAAGGTTTCTTCGCAGTAAGAGCTGTGAAAATGCGGAATAGACTCCCTCAAGAGTTGGTTCTGGCCAGCTCAGTGGATTGCTTTACAAAAAGACCTGGATTCTTTCTTGAATACACAGAATATAACTGGTTACTATTTATAGGTAAAAGGGAAAAACTGACTGCCTCTCGGGGGATCAGGAAGAAATTTTTTCCCCTGCAGGAGCAAACTGGATCATGCTTTGCTGGGTTTTTTGCCTTCCTCTGGATCAACTTTTGGGTGTAAGATTATAACTTTTTTTTTGTAATGGTTGAACTGGATTGACTTTTATCTTTTTTCAGCCAGACTAACTACAGTTGTGACCAAAATTATTCAACCCCCACTGAAATTGAGTGTTTTGGCCAGTTTGACATTGCTTTTGATCATTCAGTCATCTTGCTTACATTTACATTAAAGAGGCACTTGTAGGTCAGACAAATATAACATAACAGTTATAATGAAATAACCACAAATGTCTTTTCTGTGCTCACAGCATTATCAGTTTTATTCAACCCCCAAGTGACATTCAATCTTAGTACTTAGTACAGCATCCTTTTACAGTTATAACAGCTTTTAAACGTGAAGCATAGCTTGACACAAGTGTCTTGCAGCGATCTACGGGTATCTTCGCCCATTCTTCATGGGCAAAGGCCTCCAGTTCAGTCACATTCTTAGGCTTGCGCACTGCAACTGCTTTCTTTAAGTCCCACCAGAGGTTCTCAATCGGATTTAAGTCTGGTGACTGCGATGGCCACTCCAAAATGTTCCAGCCTTTCCTCTGCAACCATGCTCTAGTGGACTTGGAGGTATGCTTGGGATCATTGTCCTGTTGAAAGGTCCAACGTCTCCCAAGCCTCAGGTGTGTGACGGACTGCATCACGTTTCCATCCAATATCTCCTGGTACTGAAGAGAATTCATGGTACCTTGCACACGCTGAAGCTTCCCTGTACCTGCAGAAGCAAAACAGCCCCAAAGCATGATTGACCCTCCACCATGCTTCACAGTAGGCAAGGTGTTCTTTTCATCATAGGCCTTGTTCTTCCTCCTCCAAACATAGCGTTGATCCATGGGCCCAAACAGTTCTAATTTTGTTTCATCAGTCCACAGAACACTATCCCACAACTTTTGTGGTTTGTCCACATGGCTTTTGGCATACTGCAGTCGACTCTTCTTATTCTTTGGAGACAGCAAGGGGGTACGCCTGGGAGTTCTGGCACGGAGGCCTTCATTACGCAGTGTGCGTCTTATTGTCTGGGCTGAAACTTCTGTACCCACATCTGACAAATCTTTTCTCAGTTCCTCAGCAGTCACACGGGGACTTCTCTCCACTCTACGCTTCAGGTAGCGCACAGCAGTCGAAGTCAGCATCTTCTTTCTGCCACGACCAGGTAGCGTTTCAACAGTGCCCTTTGCCTTGAATTTGCGAATGATGCTTCCTAAGGTGTCTCTTGGTATGTTTAACATCTTTGCAATCTTCTTATAGCCATTGCCCTTCCTGTGAAGAGAAATCACCTCTTCTCTTGTCTTCCTGGACCATTCTCTTGCCTTCACCATGTTTGTAACCACACCAGTAAATGTCTAGAAGGAGCTGAGTATCACAGTCATTTTAAAGCTGCCTAATTGGTGCTTATTATGCTTGATTGCTGCTCGGTGACATCCACAGGTGTTTTCAATACCTGATGGAAAGCACCTGTATGAACCTCTGTTCTTCAGAGTGGTAGTCTTTAAGGGGTTGAATAATTGTGGCAATGAAGAAACCACATAAGAACCATTTACTACTGTATTACATAAACAATTGATGTCATTTTAGTTGCATTTGGGTAGTTACAACGTCCTTGTAGGATTTGATTCTGAATACAATTCCAAATGTACACTATAGTCCCTAAACCCCTTTACAGCATTGGGGGTTGAATAATTTTGGTCACAACTGTATGTAACTATAATTTACCTAGTTTTGATCTTTTAGTAAAAAGGGCATTGCGAGATATTCTAAAAAGGTAAACAGAGAGATGAAAAAACGGACATACAGAACGCCCGTGTGAAAGGGGCCTAAGTGTTTACCGCTATGTGCTCAACAGAACCGAACTATCAGCTCTTTCTAATGGTCCTGGTGGAAAACAAGCATTCGATTAGCCACTGCAACGCTGATCTCGGACGGGGGGAGCCCCTGATGTCAGCATACAATGTCCCGATGGGGGGAGATCCCTGCATTCACATCAATTGTGTTGATGCAGGGATCTTAGTTTTTCTCCTCGTTAGACATCCATCTTGCCATATTATTATTTATTACAGATATTTATATAGCGCCATCAATTTGCGCAGCGCTTTACATACATTCACATCAGACCCTAACCCTCAAGGGGCGTACAATCTAAGGTCCCTAACTCACATTCATACATACACATACTAGGGCCAATTTAGACTGGAGCCAATTCCCATACCATCATGTCTTTGGAGTGTGGAAGGAAACCGGAGGACCCGGAGGAAACCCACGCAGGCACAGGGAGAACATGCAAACTCCAGGTAGGTGGTGCCTTGGCTGGGATTCAAACCAATGACCCTAGTACTGCCAGACGGAAGTGCTAACCATTTAGCCACTGTGCTGCCCATTATAGGCCTTAAAGCAGTATTGAATGCATTTAAAAGTTGTACCTACAAGTAAGCATATAGTAAGTCTTATCTGTAGGTACGGTGAATATCTCTTATCCGTTTCGGAGAAATTCACATCAGTTCTAGCCAATGACATCACAATGACATCAATGAATATGTGCAGTGACACTCTGCCATAATGTGTTACTAGCACATTATGGCAAAAAACCTGCAGGGGGACATGTAAAGAAAAAAAAGAAAAAAAAATGGTAAAAATGTACTACTGCTTTTACTGCTTTAATGCCCATTCACACTGGCTGTATGATAAACAATTTGTTTTAATGTGCAGGCAGCTGTCAATTTTACCCTGCAGTAAGCTGCGGTGAGGTGTGATGAGCATTGCAGAGTTTCCTTTTTTTTAAAACTTTGACATGAAAAATGCACATGCAACACACTGATGTGCAGAGATGTCACAAACATGTTATTCTGTGCATGTGCTGCACTGCAGTGCCATACAGTGAGCTGCAGAAAAATGCGCATGTCTTCAATTGTCCATATTGCACATCACCCCAGCATTGTGAACAGGGCACATAGGAAACAATGGTTTGCGGTGACTGGTATGTATCCAATGTAGAAAAACACCAGTCACCACATATAGTGTGAACAAGCCCTAAATCAAGGACAGACACCAGAGCTGTCAGCATAGTCAATGCACTGCAAGGGACCAGTGCTGTGGATAAAAGAGTTGTAGAAGTAACAATCATGATAACCATAATGATATCAGCTGTCCTATGTTTTGGCAGAAGAGAAACTCTGGGATGTTTGAATGCGATAGGCATACAGAATTATCAGTCTGTAGAAGAAGTGTAAGAACTCTACACTGCTAAGACAGCTAAGCCAATGCTTCTTACTGCACAGAGGGGGATCTGAGACTAGCATGGGTCTGACAATGAAAAGTTCACAGTAAGACCCTCCTTGATGGAGCCCCTTCCTACAGCACGCCTCATGCTACTTTCCACCTTCACAGCGGTACAGCAGTGAGTTGCATCGTGATCGAGGACAGCCAAACACCTACCTGTAAGAGGTGAAACAGAGCTACAACCTCCTAAACTATCCACAGCTCCAGTAACATGGTGCTCAGGCTAGAAGGTCTCCAGAAACCTCCACAGCTACCCAGTCCACAGGAAAAAGCCAGCACCACAGTATGTCAGCATAAATGGTACCCTTTATTCAAAAATGGTGGATAGCAGCCAGATAAAAATCCAACGTGTTTCGACCATTAGATCTTAGTCATGGTAACCTGTACCTTGTTGTTGGGATAAAACTGCCCTATCTATGGCAAGCCAATGAGTGAGAAGGATAAATCAGGACGGCTCCAGGTATTTACCATTTCAGATAATAAACAGATGTTTAATTTGCAAAGTAATCTACCTATGTATAACTAAAATAAAGGGTTATTTGCCTATAGTTCTGCATTTACGACATTTCTTTTTTATTTGTAAGGTAGCATCTAAATCTGCGCTAGTCCAAAATGAAACAAAAGCCACCAGCACTATATTCCGATACAAAGAATCCAAAATATAAAGTTTAAAAAAAGTGCAGCGCTTACAACGTGAATAATAACTACAATTATATAAATCAACTAAAAACTCTATGATACAAATAGCAAAAGCCACGTTTACCCACTTCCATGATGGCCACGAGCATCCGCGCATGTGTGGTGACATCCGCCCTAGCTTCATCTGACACGTTTCATCAGCAATTGCATCAAGGGACATTTCTGACAAAATGCATCGGTGGAGCTAGGGCAGACGTCACCTCGCATGTGCGGACGCTCGCAGCCATCTTGGAAGTGAGCACATGTGGCTTTTTGCCATTTGTACAGCGCTGTTCTGTATTGTCTTGCATTCTGGAAATGTCTTTTTATACAAATCTGGAGGTTGTGGAGGAGGTTGGTTGCTTTTTGATCACCTATATGCCTTATCTGACCACTCTATAACATGATGGTCAAATGTTTCAGGTAAGCCTCCCTTGAGCACTGTGTGGGGTGACACATATTGCACTTGATTGCGTTTGGTCACTTTCACATTTTGATCATTTATGATTGCACTCAAGGATATTTCACATCGAATGGGGAGGAAAAGGCTGCATGTGGATATACAAGAATATTTTCTGTGATTGACGATTGTTATCACATTCAGTGACTTTTGCACCACGTTTTTCTGTACCTGAATTTTTTTTATTTGTATCATAGTTTTTTTTGTTGATTTATATAATTATAGTTATTATTTATTTTTTATTGAGGTCAGAAGTGCTATAAAAAGTAGTGATGGACGGACATATGCGGTCCCACAACCAACAGTCAAGACTCCACAGTAAAAAAATGTCTATTTTTCTACTTTGTGGTAATAATATCTGCATCATGGTCAGGTTGCAGCATTCGGTTTTGTTATACTATGCTAATTATTACAGATTTATGTTTAGTCGACTGAAAAGGATGTGGACGCTTCACTGTGCATAAACCACATTTATTTTACATACAGAAATGTAACTTCGTATAGTTTATATTCAGGCCTAAACTTGCAATACTTCCTGTCAGGTGCAATTAATAAATATGGGTAAAGCAGGCCATACATGGGTCAAATTCTGACAGAATTTTTCTTTCCAAAATCTTGTCCGAGAATTTTCCTTCAAATTTTGCACAATTAGTGAGCCACATCACTGGCCGATTTTCAAGCGACCATCTAATTTGAGTGATGGGGCATGTTGGAAATTTTTTGAAAAATGAACGAATTTCTAATCAATGATGGGAGAATCGTGCAAGAAATGAAATTGATAAAGAAATGAGAATGAGCTGCGACGAGAAAGAAAAGAAAATTCTTGCTCACAAAACTTCTTTTCTTTAGCAACACGAGTTGAAATTAAATGCTTATTTGGTCAAAATTCAAAATCAGTAGTGACATCATCAGATTAAAAGCGCACCAAATTTCTGATTTTCTAAACAAAATTTGTTTAGAATCAACTCATGTATGGCCTGCATATGCATTTCATGGAATTAGGTTAACTTTGACAGTTGTGTAGGAATACCAGAAAGCACACAGTATTGTATGCATGTATATATTAAAGGGGAACTTTTGTCTTTTACCCCCCCCGGTCACATCAAGCCCAACTTTGAAATCGTGCAACTTACAGTGAAGTTGCATGATTTCAAAGTCGGGTGAGATACCGATTTCAGGTGCGATTTGCAAGACATCAGACATAGATGTCTATGCAAATCGCACTAAAAGTAGTACATGTACTTCTTTAGAAATCGGTGCGGATCCAGCCAAGTCAAAACCGAACTGATTTGACCGCTCTAATTGCAGACAATGGGGTGCGACTTGGCATACCATTTGCAAGTCGCATGGCATGCAAATTGCACCTGATGTGACCGGGGTGTAAATGATTTTTCATTTGTATATTTAAAAAAAAAGTGTATATGGTAAAAATAACATCCATCTTATAATTTTCACATTGTATTTCAATTATTTCTAGCCTGTTCTTAACCACTTGCCCTCCTGAGGCTTTACCCCCCTTCCTGACTAGGCCATTTTTTGCGATATGGCACTGCGTTCACTGACAATTGTGCGGTCATGCAACACTGCATCCACATGACATTTATGTCCTTTTTTCCCCACAAATGGAGCTTTCTTTCGGTGGTATTTGATCGCCTGTGCGGTTTTTATTATTTGTGCTATAAACAAAAAAAGACCGTCAATTTTCAGAAAAAAAAACAATATTTTTGATTTTTTGCTTTTAAAACATGCAGTAAAAAACATTTAAAAAATAAAATTCCGTCATAAATTTAGGCCAAAATGTATCCTGATATAGGTCTTTGCTAAAAAAAAAAAATCCCAATAAGTGTAAATTAATTGGTTTACGTGAAAGGTATAGCATCTGCAAATGGCGGTATATGTACACTGGAATTTTTTTTTCTATACTAGTAATGGCGGCGATCAGCGACATATAGCGGGACTGAGGTAGGCATTCTGACACTGTGGGGGAACTGACTGTCACTGACACTAGTAATTAGTGATAATAAAAAGCACTGACACTGTACTAATGGCACTTGGCAGGAAGGGGTTAACATCTGGGGTGATCAAAGGGTTAACTGTGTGCTGTTTTACTGTGTGCTGTGTACAGTGTAAGCACATTGCTTTGTATTGCTCTGCTATGCAGAGCTGGAGCTGACAGGGGAGAGATTTCTATTGTTTACAAACAAACCTCTCCCCCATCAGTGATACATGGTGATCACTGGGTGGCGGTGGGGAATCACCGGCCGGGACCCGGTGATCAACAGCTGAAGCCACCAATGGCGATGCAGGTAGGGCAAGCGCACCCCCTACCCAGAAATGCAAAATCACGTATATCCACTTCAATACCGGGCACTTTTACCCCCTTTCCTGCCCAGGCCATTTTTCAGGTTTCAGCGCTCTCACACTTTGAATGACAATTGCGCGGTCATACAACACTGTACCCAAACTAAAATTTATCATTTTCTTCACACAACTAGAGCTTTCTTTTGGTGGTATTTAATCACCACTGGGGTTTTGTTTTTTGCTAAATTAATAAAAAAAAAGACCAAAAATTTTGAAAAGAAAACACATTTTTCTTTGTTTGTTATAAAAGTTTGCAAATAAATAATTGTTCTTCCTAAATTTAGGCCGAGATGTATTCTGCTACATGTCTTTGGTGAAACTAACCCAAATTAGGTTGTATTATTTAGTCTGTAGGAAAGTTATAGAGTTCACAAACTATGGTATAGATCTGAATATTGATCAATCCTGAAGTACTGACAGCCAATCTAATTTCTTGAGGTCCAAGAATGTCAAACAGTACAGATATCCCCCAAATGACCCCTTTTTGCAAAGTAGAGAGTCCGACGTATTTCATAACAGGCATGGTGAGTTTTTTGAAGTTGTAATTTTTTTGTCATAATTTTTCAGAAAATTAAAAAATTAAAAAAATTATTTTCACTATTTTTTCTTACATACTGTCACCAGTGCAGTACAGCCTCATCATACAACTGGCATGGCGGTGATCGGGGACACTGGTGACAGTATGAAAAAAAAAATTATAATTTTTTTTTATTAGTTTTAATTTATTACATTTTTTTTCTTTTTTTTAAGATTTTTTTTTAATATTTCACTATGACCAAAGTAGTACAATGTTACCATAGTAAACCTGTACTACTTTGGGGAAGTGATCAGTATTTTTTTTTTTTGACACAAGTTGCTTATAGCAAAGAATTGCGCGGTTCTGTGGACATGCAAACTGTGCATGCCTGAAAGGACGCCATATGGCGTCCACCCAGAGGGACGAGGGGCTTTGCAGGCCGCCATCTGGCTATAGGCTGGGCGGGAAGCTGTTAAATACACACATGATTTTGCACAGCCCTGCCGCCCTGTAGCAGTATTTCTGCTATAGGGCAGCAAGCAAGTGGTATAATCTGAATGACCCTGAAGTTTGTAAACTTACTTTGTGAAGATCCCCACATATTCACTTCCTTGAATTCTGTGACTCGCATCTCTATGACCTGTGAGTAGGCACTGCTGTGTCGCACATTTCACAGAGCCTGCCTTCTGAACTAGAGTTGCTAATAGGAGGAGTTTCAGGAGGTGGATTCAGTACAGGAATAATTTCTTGCAGGCAGCAAGGTACCATGGGATATGTAGTCCTTAGAAATTGAAAGTAAACCGCAGTGGAAAAGCTGCAAAGCATGCAGGGAATCCAGGAAGTTGTGGAAAGAGATGACCAGCAGACAGTCAGTACTCACTATATGAAAGGAGATTTTTCAGGTAAGAGTATATTGGATTGTCAAAAATAAGAGGGCTGGGACTGATATGAATGTACAATATACATATGTAAAGCGCTGTGTAAATTGACGGCGCTATACAAGTACCTGTAATAAACAAATCATTAATGGTAGTATTGCCATTACAATTATGATATCAAATAAAGTATGCTGTGACCACTTCCTATGACAATCTAAATACTGTACATGTTAATGTATCATTTACCTATGCATAAATAAATGAGTTGTGTGTTTTAATATTCTGATCTCACTGTTGACTAAGACCTCATTTACACGGAGCATACTAAAGAGTACGCCCCTGGAGGGCTGTGTTAACCCACTCAGGGGTACACAGGTGTCAGAGTTGCATAGCTATCAATTGAGACACAGAGGCTGGACGGACACACACTCACTTTTAGCCATTAGACCCTGCAGGCTGATCTTCCAGAAATGCTCAGTGCGTAAATCCAGTTATGGGCAGACAACGCACAGCTTTTTGTGTATCGAGTGGTGTCAGACCTTCACTGTTGTCTTCTGCCATATAATAAACTCCTCCCACTTTCCACAAAATAGGGACTTATTGCTCTATAGTCTAAGATAAGAGCTGGGAGGCGCTATTTAGGCTCCTTAAGTGGCACTAAACCCTTCTATCCTTTACAGCCAAGGAAGCCGACATCTTCGCCTATGTTTGATCTGCAGTTGCCACGGTGCTGAACACCTGATCAGTTATGATAACTGATAATTGATGGCTTGACAGTTTGGTTGACAGCCCAAACAACTGTGAAAATGATGATTCGTGGCATGACTTGAATGTAATGGTTTTGGGAAACTGTTAAATCAATGGGATTAGTTCTGTTTTAAGATAGCACTTGAAATGTGCACAGGACAGCTCTGAATTTATGACATGAATCAAACCGTTGTAACAACATAATTCCAATGATATATTAACCCCTTTACGCCGATCGCACGCAAATATGCGGCCTCTCAGCATCTGGGCCTTAACGCCGAGCGGCCGCATATTTGCGCACAATTAAAAAAAGCCCTGTGCACTCCCAGCACATATATCCGCTAGTCCCGGAAAGGTCCCGATCTCTCTTCGATTGGGACTTTGCCGATCATGTGACTGCCATAATGGTGAATCACGGCGGTCACATGACCCTAAAACCCCGCTCCGCCTCCTGAAACTCTTAAAGGGCCGAGAGGCGCCGGCGCCAAGAGGTTAAATAATATAAGTTTTGTTTATTGCTGACAATGCCATTTTTGACATAAAGTGTAACTGCTCCACCTGGACAGAGTAAAATAGTGTTTTTTTATTTTTTAGATCACCAAATAGATATAAAACTGGAGGTAATGGACAGGTTGCATCTATGCATCTCAAGAATTTGTTTCTCGGGTTTGACTGGAGTATACTCTTAAGGGCAGAATGTAGTTTGACATTTTTTAAAAATGAACATCTGAAAAATCCTGTTCCAATATTTATTATAACTGGTGATCTTTAGGGGACTCAGAACCTTGGGTCTCGCGGGGAAAAGAAGGCTCCTCTCCAATAGGCTCCCTCTGTGATAGGTCCCCCACAGTTTCTGCTCAAGTTTCAGCAAATCGCACTTGGGCATTATTACATACAATGCAAGACCAACAGTCCATATGACCATCCTATAAAACCAAAGCGCCGAAGAGAAGAAAAGCAATAGCAGAACAAGGGATAGGGTTATACAGCCCTTTTCTCTAACACCTTCCCCCAGTTAAAGTGTAAGTTCACCTTTTCAAAAAAAAAAAAAAAATTAAAAAAAGTGAATAATCCACACCCTCTGGTCCACAGTGGTGTATTTAGTTTCCGTGCTGCCCTAGGCAACCCAAAAATGCCCCCCCCCCCACAGAGAGACCCTGACACCCGCCAATACCCCCCTCCCGCACGAAGAGAGCCTGACATTGACCAACAACACCCCAGCTCTCCCGTCCCCTCCTGAGAGAGTCTTCCACTATCACCGCCCCCCTTACAAAATGCTGCTGTCCCCCTGAAAAATTCCACCCTAGGCAAATGCCTTGTTTGCCTTGTGGTAAATACACCTCTGCTGGTCCCCACTGTACTTACCTCCATGGGTAATACCCATGCAGCCAGTGGTCCAGAGATATGAAATCCCCGCTCTTCCCCTCTACTTTCTGTAGATTCTGATTGGTCAGTGCAGGCACAGAGACTCAGATCAGTCCCAGAAGCACTGCACAAAGAAGAGGGAGAAGAGCAAGAATATCCAATCCCCAGACCACTAAACTGGTTGCATAGGCAGTGACGGTTCATCACCTGTGGAGGTAAGTACAGCATGGTCTGGGAGGAATATGGGTGGGACGATGTTCACCTTTTCATTTTACTTAAAAAGGCATTGCATTTAACTCTTGCAATGCTGTGAGCCCCAACTGCAAGGATGTTTTTTGTGTAACTCCCACAGTTCAGCTTTAAGATTTGGCACTTCAGCCCCTATGTGATTTCTGCTTAAAGTGGAACTTCACTGTCTCAATCAACATTGATTATTTCTAATCCTTATGCTGCTAGCATTAGTAAATAGATAGGAAAGTAGATCATATTTACTTGTTGCAACCTTTTTTTTTTTTGCATTCTTTCATTTACTTTCTGGTTTCCGTGCCTAGGCAAATGATGTCATACATCCCAGGAGTCTTCAGGAAGGGAGGGAGGGTTCTGAGCTAAGGACAGATGGATTCCAAGAAGTAACTGCTACATGAATCATCTGCCCTTACTCAAAATGGCCATTTTTCAAAATGATTTCTCAGCAAAATAAAGCATGGAGACATGGATGAATGGAGGAGTTTGCTTTGAATATTAAAAATGAATTATACAGCATTTTTGGTTTGTGGTACTCGGATGCAGTGCAGTTCCACTTTACCACCTTCCTGCCCGGCCTATAACAGATAGACGGCCGGGCGAGACACTCCCCGTTGTGACTGGGCGTCATATGGCGTCCTGTCAAAACGAGGCGCTCACACGGCCGCGCGTTCCGTCACCGGCTTTGTCCACGGGACACAGCCGATGACATATCACTATACCGGCCTGTTGCCAGTGTCATGTAACCGCTGTGACCAATCACAACAGATCACATGTCAATTGTACACAATGGATGGCTTCCTGTCATGCCACCCATTGCATACAATTATGTTGTTAGCTGTGACTGGTCAAGACAGTCACATGATACAGACAGGGCCAATCACAGCCCATCTGTATTATGTGATTATCTTTGCCCAATCACAGCTAATCACAACAAAAGACTGAATGAATCAGTTTCATTTAGTAACAATGATTGCAAATATGAAAGAAACATTGGTATTAGCAATCATAACGTGTTAAAAAAAAAAAAAATCCTGATCACTTGCCCAGAGTTCAGTGTTACTATGGCAACATTGTATTGCTTTGGCCACAGTGTGCTGAAAAATAAAATAGGAAAAAAATGTGATAAAAAATTTAAAAAATAGCAACATTTGAAAAAAAAAATACAAACTCAATTATTATTATTATTTTCACCAAAGAAATGTAGCAGAATACATTTTGACCTAAATTTATGAAGAAATTTTTTTTATTAGCAATATTTTATAACAGAAACAAAAAAGTGTGGGTTTTTTTTTCAAAAGTTTCAGGTGTTTTATTTAGCAAAAAAAAAAACAAAAATAAAAGCAAAAACTCAGTGGTGATTAGATACCACCAAAAGAAAGGTCCATTTGTGCAAAAAAAAATTACAAAAATTTCATATGGGTACAGTGTCACATGACAGCGCAATTGTCTCAGTGTGTGACAGCACTGAAAGCTGAAAATTGGCCTGGGCAGGAAGGGGGTAAAAGTGCCCGGTATTGAAGTGGTTAAGAAAATGATTACATACAAATAATTTCAGAGTGAAGATTAAGTCTTGTATGCCAGCTACTTGAAGCTCTTTTCCTTACTTATGTGTCAGTTTAGATTAAACTTCTGCAGGGTTTCAAGATCAGTAGTTTATCATGTTGCCAAAAATTCTGTACTGAATAATCAGATCTGTTCTAATGTTTGTATCTTTAGGCTCCATGCACACTGGGTGTTCTAATAATGCTGGTATCGTTAGCTGTGTAAAGTCACGTTAAAAACGTGAGTTTTTTTAGCGTTTTTGCATTAGCATTGTTTTGCCACGGTTGCATTTTTTAGGAGTTTTTTTTCTCAAAAAAAGTCCAAAAATGCTGGTTTGCGGCAATTTACCGCATTTATTTTTACCGATAGAGCATTTTTACAGCTAAAAAACTCCTCTAGAAACCCACTAGTTCTGGGGTTTTTTTCCAGCCAAAAAATGCTGATTGCAGTCTGTTTGCATGGACACATAGGATAACATACTGGGGGGTTTACTGGCTGTAGAAAAAAACATCAAAATCCAAAAACAGCAACTGTAAAAAAGACTTCTAGTAATGCTTGTAATCTGATTGTACTGGTCCTGCCGAAGTTTTACAAACTAGAGATTTCTGGGTCAGACTTTTCAGGAACATCTGTGGGCATTTCCCTGGATGAAGAGAAAAATGTCAGCATGTACACGCCTTAGGATGAATAAATCCCGTATAAGCGCTTTTGTCGCCAAAGTGATTTCTTTTAAAATTACTTCCCTTAAAAGTGAAACCATTACATCCAAGTTGTCAATGTTTCCATTTTAGCAACTCACAAAACGCAATAGATCACTGACTAAAGTATGACTAATAAAGCGGTAATAATCCCAAAAACAAAAATGTATTGTATTGCAACTTACCAATTGTTAGATGTGGTAGCTGCAGTCCTTTTGTTATTTAGGCTTTTTTTTTATTTATTTTCACCTGGGGATCCAAACAGTAAGTCTGATTTTTCAACTTACTTTTACAGACTAAGCTGTCCAGCAAAAGTGGCAGTTAGAGGGTTGAGACAAACCATTTACCACTGACAGGCGTGCTTACAATTATCAGCTTTTATTCATTTGTGTAAAACTTTTATTCTAAATGGAAAAAACGAAATTCTGTACCTGCTTATAAGGCCTTTCAGCAAAAAAAAAAAAAAAAGTCTGACGCTTGTAAAAGTGTGTAACACATTTAGTTCCATCAAGCATTTGGGCATGAATTCATTTCATTGGCAAGAATAAATAATTTATTCTGGCCACTGAAATGAATTAACATCCAAGCGTTAAAATACACATAGCATAAACGCACATTTAGAAATTTTTTTCTGCCAAAACTCTGCTGCTCCTTGATGCACTGGCAGTGGGTTTTTTTCCTGTCTCTAAACTCTCCTGCCACTAAGCATCTCTAAACGTTTGTGTATATGAACACATAGGCTAACATGCAGGGGAGTTTAGAGCCAGAAAAAAAAAAAAACTGCCGACGCCCCTAGAAGCAGCTATAAATCATCCAGTGTGCATAAAGCCTGAAGTGTTAGCTGGAGTTCCCTTTTACTGAAGTGTTAGCTGGAGTTCCCTTTTAATTTGTTAGTCTATCTTTTCACCAGATTGACAATGCCAAATGTCCAAAGGTGTCTCACTTGGTCCTTCATCCAGAGTGGAGACACCCTAAGACAGGAAGATACTGGCCGGTTCATCAGTTGAAAATAATGGGGAGAAAGCCTAAAAAGAAAAACTAATGTAGCCACCACATTAAAGGACCAGTAAGTGGCAATATATAAAATATATTTTTTAAGGTTAAAAGGATAAGTTCACCTATAGGGAAAAAATAATAAATGCACATATTTTTGCAGAAAAAAACATGTACTGTATTTACTATTGTTCCCCCATGAGCCTGCAAAGCATTGCTCCTGCAATCAGTAAATTGCATGTGTAATGTCAGGCTCCTCCTGCACACTCTCCCTCCAGCTTTCTTGACTGTACCTCTGTACAAGCTGTTTGAAACCTGGAGAAAGTGTTTGTGGACCAGGAGGGCGCCCATCGGTGGACCAGGAGGGCGCCCATCGGTGGACCAGGAAGGCACTCAGTGTCCTCACTGTTCATTGAGGACTACAAGCCATCAGCCGTGGTGGCAGACAGGACTTGTAGTTTCTTCATTCATGGGTGGAGATGGGGATCAGTTTAGCTGCATTTAGAGAAAATGGAATTCTGTGTGTCCACGATCTGATTACACTCTAAACGTATGTAAATGCATGTAAACATGACTACACCAGTCGAGGCCTCGTGCACATGAAGCCATCCAGCTGAAGTGTGTCCCTCTTGACACGTTAGAGCACACGTGAGGGACAGATGCAGTGTCCAGCCCTGCTGCAGGCAGCCTGTCAAAATCTATGGCACGCGGCTGGACTGAGCTGAACGTTGTACTGAGTGGTACTGGCATTTAGGGCCCTGTGTGAACAAGGTTCTGGAATGCAGAAGACCTGGTACAACTCTGTATGGCGTTCAGCCCCAGCATGCTACAGAATTTCACAGGCTGCTAACAGTGGGGATGGCCGCAGCAGCTGTCCCTCCCAGGAGCTCTAAAGTGCAGAGAGGGACACACTGCAGCTGGACAGCCCCATGTGTAAGAGGCCTAAACAGACTCACAGAGATCCATTCTCCCTAAATGCAGTTACATGCATTTAGAAATGTCCTCTAAAATGCATATAAAACTCAGATTTGACAGTGCCAATGTGAATGAGGAAGTTGTAAGTGTGAATGCAAGGATGTGACCCTTGACTACATACTTTGTGGTAAAAATCTAAAGAAGTTCAGCTACCATTTGTATATCACTCTCTCCTAATATGCAGAGTAGCTGGGACCAAGCCTCAATGAACGTTGTGCTGACACTAGGGGAAGCTGGACTCTGCTGCACAAACAATAGTCACACACACTTTGCAGCCCACAGCTGATCTCCGGCCTTTAGATTTCCTCATAAACAACATTTTCTTCTATACAACCTCATTCACTCACACCAGAAATCAAAACAAATCCACAGCAATGCATTCTGCTGAGTTCATACCACAGAGTATGTGTGCAGACAGTGCCTTTCATCCCCCCCAGGCAGAGGACAAAACAGACAACCATGTTTGCATTTAAAGTGGTTTAAAGACAGAAGCAGAGTTCCACTCAAAAGTGGAATCTCCGCTTATTTGCCTCCTCCACCCCTATGCCATATTTGGCACCTTTTGGGGGGAACGGTTTTGCCAAGTACCCACTTCCAGCTCAGTTCGCCGAGGCGAAGCGACCAAGAAGTTCAGCCCCCTCCTTGCTCCCGCAGTCTCCTGGGAACTTTCACAGGTCCCAGGAGATTGCCGGACCAATCAGGAGGCACGGTGCGACTCACCCATGCACATTGGGCACCGGGCTGCAAGCTGTCACAGCCTGGTGCCCACAGTAGAGATGCTGGTGCCATGGAGGATAGAAGGAGAGAAGGGACGGCGCGGGTGAGTACATCACTGGACCCTGGGACAGGTAAGTATGTGTTTATTAAAGGTCATCAGCTACAGTTTTCGTAGCTGCTGACTTTTAATAAACACAAATACGGCTGGAACTCCACTTTAATGCATCCTCTGCACTAAGGTATATAAATAAAAAAAAAAAAAAAAAAAAAAAAACACCTTTTAAATGCAACTCCACCCCTCCCCAATACCTGAATAACAAAGGTCACAGGCTCCTACAGTAGTTAGTATCGCATGAATATAGAATTTACAGAAGTAAGCGGTTACAAAAAGGGACATGCGATACTGAATAATCTTTGAAAAATTATGCTTTATTCACAAAGTTGCACATGAAACATGCTCAGGTAAGACCTGCCCCCCAATACCTACCTGAGCTTGATCTTGATCCAGTGCTGTGCATGAGAGCAGCAGCTCTCTTGGATCTTTCCCTCCTCCCAGGCTCAGTGTCACATTGGAGAAATTCCCATAGTCACATCAGGAAGGCAATCCCTTGATCACATGACCGAGCCAACATGTATAAACTGAGCAAACACGGACCTGTCATCTGCCCTGCTCTGGTCTGATCAGCAAGGGATCAGTGGACAGATCCCCTGTGGATCGGAACGGAAGGTGCCCATGTGAAAGGGCCCTATAAATGGGCCACACACCAAATACATGCAAGAAACCCAGCAGGGGTTCCTGGTGGCTAGCTGCAGGAGGCAGCACCACTGAAAGCAATGGGAGGCTGCCAATCGCTGATGCTCGCATATAACCAATAATTCTGGGATCACCTGTAAGTGATCAACTCTGGACAGTGGGGTTCTCACATGTAATCAGTGTCAGGCCCGTTCGTAGGTGTGAATGCAGCCTTAATTTAGTAGCCTGAAGACAAACTGGCACATCTAAAGGCTTGCTGGGGAAAAGTTGATTCTTACTATAACCCTAGAACTGATCATGAGGCCATGGTAAAGAACCTAGCCCATCTCAATATCTGCAGTTCAGATGCAGATGAGGATCTTTATACAATGTAAGTTTGCTAAAACCCTTATAATGTATATAGTTTACCAGAAAGATTGCTTTTTGTTCAAATCTAGAAATTGCACTCAAAATCCTTGGGATGAGGATTGGCGATTTTTGTCATCTTGTGACATATGGAGCTCAGTAGCTGGGACAGCCTTTTTTTGCCTGAGGTTCTGGAATTTCCTCTCCTCAGTCCACAGCTTTCTTTGAAAAATTAAGGAAACACTCAAGGCTCTGCTATTCAGACCTGTCCCCGGAGTCCAGAACAGAGTACTAATCATGGTGATGCATGTGTATAAAGGAAGCAGCTGCCCACTTTATTTTTGGCCCCAATGTAAAAAATGAAAAGAAATACTTGAACTGGTATTTTTCCATTTTTAATTTATATTACTTAACCCACTCACATTGAACTAGATAAAGCCCAAATGTCTGATGTCTAATCATCCAACTTTTCTGAGCCTCTTCTATTGATGTCAACTTGCAAATATGTTTCTTCATGTAGATTTTTTTTTTTCTTTAAATGCCCCCACAACCATTTTTTTGCTGTGGCATCAACAAAACATACCTACACAACAAAAAAATCCAGAGGCATCCTGTAGTGATCCACAGCTCTGCTGCTGCACACCATGCCCTGTGCAACCATTTTCCTCTCTGATGCCATCAGTAGCCAGGTGTCTCTTCTTGGTTCTTGCAGCCGGTCTCCTGATTACATACATGTGCAAAATAAAGGGTCAGCTGCAAGAAACAGGAAGAGAGAGTTGGCCCAGATAAAGCTCCCCTTATGCTTTTTTTAATGGATTGTCCTGAAGTCTCCTGGGATGCGCGAGGTGGATATCTCCAGGTGGCTGTCTGGGTACGTCATCTCATCAAGGCAAGAAACCCCGAGGGTCCTTTTACAACAACAAAAGGTATTTTATAAAGAAAAAGGAATCGGGGAAAGTGGGTAAAGACAGAAGGTCCCCCTAAAGTGGGCATAGGTCACAATATATATTTTTATATTAAGGGCATGCATGTTGAATTATGTGAAAGTATGACACATGATACTTCGCTCGCTCAGAGATCTTTTTTTTTCGCATCTTTGTTCAGACACCATTCTAGGTGAGCAACTACATTCTGGACTAGGAAAGAATGTATATAACAGTGCCTTAACCACTTGCTGTCTCGCACAGAATAAAAAGTATGGCATGTACAGGCACAGTGACGGCTCAATCCAAGGACACCGGACACAGCGGCTTGCAATGCTTGATACCCAGCTGCTCTGAGTGGCCAGGGTATCATATTATTGCTATGACCAATCAACAAATTAATTAATGAATAGCTTGCTTACTATTGCTGTGATTGGCCCATAGCCATCACAAGGTACAAGGCAATTCACAGCAGCCTTCTACCATGTGCTAACTAATAGTAAGCAAGCTATCATGAATGAAAGTTAAAAAGATTGCTTATAACAGTTATCATCACTGCTATAAGCAATCACAGTGTAAAAAAGAAAAAAAAAATCTCTGATCAGCCCCACAGAGTAGTACAGTGTCGCTATGATGACAGTATGTAAAAGGAAAAAAAAGTTTGAATAAAATGTATTTATACATATACAGGGCTTAAAATGTCCACTCATCTGCTCACCAATGGTGAGTGGAAATTATGGTGGGGGGGAGTGTGCCCCCAAGGGCTGTCTTGCTGAGCAGGCTCAGAGGTCAGGCCAGATCTGTCATTGGTACTGACTGGGAGCTGTCAGACTGCTCAATAGCTGAGCGCAGTGAAAGCAAAGCAAGGAGTGTGTGCTGTGCTCTCTGCCTCCCCCTAGAGTGCAGTACCTGGATCTGTGAGTGAACTACGAAGTACTGCAACTTTTTATGGGTGTGTGTGTGTGTGTGTACGTGTACATGTGTGTGTGTCTGTGTATGCATGTACAATTGTACATGTGTGTGTGTATGTACATGTGTGTATCTGTACATGTATGTGTGTGTTTGTGTGTGTGTGTGTACATGTGTCTGTGTGCAAGTACATGTGTCTGTGCGTGTGTATTTCTGTGTATGTACATGTATCTGTGTGTATGCGTGTCTGTGCGTGCCTGTGTGTATACATGTGTCTGTATGTGTGCGCACATGTGCCTCTGTGCGTGTGTACATGTTTCTGTGTGAGTATGTACAAGTCTGTGTGTGTGTACAGGTGTCTCTGTTTGTGTGTGTTTGTTGGTGGCCAGTAACTCTAAGGCCTGGCTAGTAGCTCAGGCCTTGAAATTTTAAGCCCCGCATATATGTCAGCACTGGTGCCATGATAACATAGCCCAACAGCACTGATCACTCATTCATTAAACCAAAAGACCACACAGCACTGAGGCACTGCGTGATCCATCAACTGGGCAGAGTATGTGTAAAAGTAGCTTTTGATAGACACAAAGCGCCGCAAAAGTTGTGATTTTTGTTTTTTTTTTTTAGAATGATGCTGGTCACAAGAGTGGCACCTAGTGCCAGACACTAAGACTGTCAATTACAAATGTAGGCATACCTCGGTTTATGAATTTAATGCGTTCTGCTGGACTTTTTGTATTGTGAAAAATTTGCAAACGAAAATGTGGTTTCCCATAGGAATGCATTAAAAAAACAAATAATCCGTTTCAGAGGTCAGAAAAAAGTAAAAAAAAAAAGTCTTTTATCTGTTCAAAACTCTTTATATAGTGCACTTTAAAGGCACAAATACTGTACAGGGACATGATTTAAAAAAATTTGTAAATGCATTGAAAACCAATAACTCCGTTCGTATTGCAAAAAAAAAAATTGTAAACCGAGGCATTTTTTTTCAATGGATTTTCTTTCGTAAACTGAAAATTACATTAACCAAGGCGTTCGTAAACCGAGGTATGCCTGTATGTCTCCTTTCAAGCAGGGTTCTCCTCCAGGAGAGGGGAGGTTCCTGCCTGACCACGCTGCTTAGAAGCTAACGGGACAGATTTGAACGGGACCAAGTGCTATAGTGTATGTATTTTTTAACAATTGCTCTTCTTTAAAAGCAATGGATTTTCTTCCTATGGTTGCCTCTTGTCCTGTGAGCTGCTAGAAAGTCGAGATGATTCAACAGTCCTAACGATTGATCACGGGGGAAGGAAAGGCTTTCATGCTGCCTACGTCTTTCTTCCAAGATGCCCTCCCCAGGCCTAGGCACAAACATGATTGGAACTTTCTAATAATAAAAAGACCACTCAATTTTTTATTATAGAACGGATGCCTCTGGAAAATCTATCAATCACCCCAATGCTTCGTGTACTCGTGATCTCTTCATCACAGCTTTACCATCTGCTGTGGCCATGACAAGGAAGTCTCTAGGATGCCATCACAAAGGAAGAGTACTGTGTACATAATATGAAGTAGCAAGTAACAAAGTTGGTTCAAAAAATGTTTTTACTCGTTCTTTCCTTCGTTATAAAGGAGAGAAAGAGAAGCAGCTGCAGGGAGCTTATAAAAACATTCCAGTGTATGATGTCAATCAAGCGGCTAGCCTTCGATTTTTGGATAGCACAACGCACTGTTTTGTTTTTTTTATTTTAAACATGGAAAACCAGAAGCAGTTGTGAATGTATTTTTTCTGCCATCCGAATAAACTTCACTAAAGCTACACATGACACGTTTATACAAACATATTTCAAGTGTATTCATTTCTATTCTTTCCTTCTGACTAAAAACAAATTGAATTCTGCATCCATGTCCCCATATGGTTTCATATAGTGGCTTCTTGGCTTGCTTACAGCGACTGTACCAACTTGACTAGATGTTTTGGCACCCCCAGCACTTGTAGGGCTCTGTACAGCTTTCATGACTGACACAGTTAAAAACTCTCTTGTAGGAGGTAAAGTAAATGTGGATGTTCTTTTTAAATTCATTTATTTATTTCAGGTACCTGTACAGCACCATCAATTTACGCAGCGCTTTACATATATATTGTACATTCACATCAGTCCCTAACCCTCAAGGGGTGTACAATCTAAGGTCCCTAACTCACATTCATACATACACATACTAGGGCCAATTTAGATAGGATTCAATTAATCTACCAGCATGTATTTGGAGTGTGGGAGGACACTGAAGTTCCCGGAGGAAACCCACGCAGGCACAGGGAGAAAATGCAAACTCCAGGCAGATGGTGCTATGGTTGGGATTCAAACCAACAACCCTCGTGCTATCAGGCGGAAGTGCTAACCATTTAGCTACGGTGCTGCTTCAAAATTCATGACATTTTTCCATGTGATACAGTCACCAGTGTCATGGCACTGTCAGAAGCTGGCATGAACATCTGGTTGGTGCCAGAAGTAGTTGTACAATCTTAAAGCGGAGTTCCAGTCTCCTGTGAAAAAATAAAAGTCAGCAGCTACAAAAACTGTAGATGGAGACTTAATAAAAAAAAAAAAAAAAAAACAGCCACTTACTTGTCCCACGATCCCGCGGTGTCCTCTCCGCAGCCCATTTCACCAGCCGTCTGGTGTTCCAGGCACCGGTGGGCACCCGACTGTGACAGATAGCTTCCGGCTTCACAGCCGGGTGCCCACTGCGCATGCGCTTCCTGAATGGCCCCGTTGTTTTCCGAGACCTGTCACGTGTCCCAGAAGACTATGGGAGGGGGGGGGGGGGAGAGGACAATGGGTACCTGTCAATTTTGGGTACTTGCTCCCCAAAAGGTGCCAATCCTTAATGGGGAGCAGGGGACCAGTCTTTAAAGCGGAACTTCCCCTTTTGAGTGGAGCTCTGCTTTAAGGAAAATCTAGCAAGTGTGGGGGATGAGGGCACTTGTTCGAAAATTGGAGCAGCCCTTGGAGTCACACTTTTTGGGAGTGGGATAACCAAAGATCAGAAAGGTAAAAGTTAAAAAAAAGTATAAACTAAACAAAAATTAAAATGTAATATATTAAAATGTAATATATTTCAGCTTAACAGTCCTTAGATGTGATGGCCACATAGTTTTCTTTTCTCAGGCTCAGAACATTTTTAGAAAGTACAGAAAATGCTTGTTGATCTTGTCATAAGTGCAGTGTGTGTGTGTGAGCTCAACAGAAATCGCAAACAGGCCAATCATTCTTCTGTAAACTGCAAATCCTATCAGCACCCATGCAATGGAGATGGACTAAGCCAGACATGTTTGAAGTCCAATATGTGTGATAGCCATGGCTTCCTTCACAGAGTGTAGAAGTAAATGTAGCCACCCAGCGACAAGAAGTGTGTTATTCGCAAGCATAAGTGGAAAAACCTGAAGAGAAAACCAAGAAATTGCAACTCATCTAAATAATGTTAAATTAGAGCTACAGGCAAAATCCATCTCCACTCTATCCAAAACTAAATGCATGAAGGTAAAAAAACCTTCAGCCTGTACAACCACTTTCAGCTGCAATAAATTAACCACTTCCCAACCGCCCTATAGCAGAACTACTGCTATAGGGCAGTAGTGCTGCGCAAAATCACACACACACACATATATATATATATATATATATATATATATATATATATATATATATATATATATATATATATATGATTTTGTATGTCCAGGTAGGGGTCGCACGTGCACCCTACCTGAGCTGCCACTGGCAGCTTCAGTTGTTGCTCGCTGGGTCCCAGCCGGAGATTCCCTGCCTGCACCCGGTGATCGCCAAGGAACACTGACGGCGAAGAGGTCTGTACACGATACAGATCTCTCCCCTTATCAGCTCCAGCACGCTGCTTTGTATTGCTCTGCATAGCAAAGCAATACAAAGCAGCGTGCGAGTTAGTGGGAGTGGGAGTTAGTCTGTTCTTACCTAGTGTCATAATGCTCGCCGCAGTCCCGCTATAAGTCACTGATCACCACCATTAGTAGTATATTAAAAAATAAATAAAACAAAAAAAAACATGTATTGGGATTTTTTTTATTTTATTTTTTTTACTGGATATGTTTTGTAGCCAAAAGTATTGGGGTCTTTTTTCCAAAATTGTCGGTCTTTTTTTGTTTATAGCGCAAAAAATAAAAGATGCAGAGGCGATCAAATACCACTGAAAGAAAGCTCTATTTGTGGGAAAAAAGGACTTAAATTTAATTTGGGTGCAGCATTGCACAACCGCGCAACTGTCAAAGTAACGCAGCGCTGTATCACAAATAATGGCCTGGTCAGGAAGGGGGGTAAATCCCCTGGAGGGCAAGTTGGTAAAGAAGAATTTCATGTACAGCATTTTGTACATGGTCCAGCTCGTACCAAGGCGCAAAAAATTCAAGCTATGGATGACCATATCAGCACCCTCCAGCCTGACTACCTTCAATCTGTAAATAAAAAGAGCTCATTGCCAAACTGTCAGTCATTCAGATACAATCACTGTAAGCAGGTGCTTGTGGGGTGTCATTGTATGAATTTCTGCTGTTGTATTCTTTGCACGGTGTAGTTATGCAAGCTTTTACAGGCTGCCCAGAATGGGAAGGGGTTAACTGTGTTTAGACTCTTTTCCCGGGCTTTCTGGGTCCTGCCCCCTGCTTCCACATAAATACATGGGGAGGGCCCCTAGCTCTCTCTCTCTTCCACATAGGATTTCAGAGGAAGGACTACTCCAACATGTAAAGTAAGCCTATAAACTACATGACCCCCTTCTGGGTCACCCTGCTGGGATTCTCCATGGACTAGGAACCTACCATTACTGCACTTTTACTGCATGAAATTTGCTTCCCTGGAAGGTATGAACCTGGCAGCTTGCATTAGTTAGTTATGGTTGGATTCTGTTCCATGTGTGCTGTGCTGTTGAACTGTGTTCAATAAAGCTGTTAAGGACTCATGTACACGGGAGGTTTGGAAAACTCTTCTGAACGATGGAAACTGACTGCTGGAAAATGTAGTTTAACCGCCTCCCGCCCGCCATATAGTAATATGACAGACGCAAGGTGGTTCTCTCCGGGGGCATGCGGCGATAGGCAGTGCGCTGCGTCCCTCGGACACAACGGATCACCGATCATGGAAAGAGCTGAAGATATCGGCTCGGTCATGTGATCAGCTGTGTCCAATCACAGCTGATCACATGTAAACAGGGAAATGCCGGTTATCTACATTTCTCTCCTCTCGAGCTGTCACGCTGACAGCTCGAGAGGAGAGCTGGTAATCTGCTTTCCGCAGAGGAGACATGTACACTGATCATCAGGGCACTGATGATCAGTGTGCCCTGATGATCAGTGTAGCCCCAGCAGTGCCACCTGTCAGTGCCCATCAGTGCCCCGTGTCAGTGGCCATCAGTGCCTACCAATGCACATCAATGCCACATATCAGTGCCCATCTGAGCTGCCTTTCAGTGTCACCCATCAGTGCCAGTCAGTGCCAATATCAATGCCAATCAGTGCCACCTATCAGTGCTGCCAGTCAATGCCGCCTAACAGTGCCTGTCAGTGCCGCCTAACAGTGCCCATCAGTGATGCCTGTCAATGCTCATCAGTGCCACCTACCAGTGCCCCCTCATCAGTGCAGCCTATCAGTGCCCATCACTGCAGCCTCATTAGCGCACATCAGTGAAGGAGAAAAATCACTTATTTACAAAATTTTAAAACAAAAACTAAGAAAAAACTTTTTTTTTTCAAAATTTTCAGTGGTTTTTGGTTTAAGAAAAAATAAAAACCCAGAGGTGATTAAATACCACCAAAAGAAAGCTCTGTCACAAAAAAAGATAAAAATTTCATATGGGTACAGTGTTGCATGACCGCACAATTGTCAAAGTGCAACAGCGCTGAAAGATGGAAATTGGCCTGGACAGGAAGGGGGTATAAGTGCCCTGTAGGCTTGTGGTTAAAAAACGTCAGTTTAGCCATGTTTGCATACCGCGTTTATGTGCGTTTGCATTTAGAAGCGTTTTTAAAAGATAACCTCAGGAGACCTTCCCAAATGCTCAGAATGCACTGAAAGATAGTACTAAATTTACTATTTCAGACATTTTGAGAGAAATAGAGAGAGCAGAAGCAGAGAGAGCAGTATTTGTTGAGATGACCTGTCTTTTCAGGTTGTATTCACTATGGATCCCATCTGAGCATAATGCAGCACGTTCTACCATTTTTTCCTTCATGCAAAACCTGGAACTGACTGCGCTGGTGTACCGGGTCCATTTGAATACATGGAAAACACTTTGCATGCATTTCTGATTAAAAAAGGCTCTGGACAAAAACGCTTCTAAACACGGTCAACCGTGTTTGAAACGCCGGTAAAATCTACTCCTAAATGCAAGTTTTGTGCGTTCAAAAAAAACTACTGTAAAACTCAACTGCCTATAAATGACGATGTGTACATGGACACATAGGAAAACATTAGGGGGAGTTCAGGGGCTGCTGAAAAAAACGCTGAACAGCTCCTGAACGTCAGTTTAGGAGCTGCAGTGTACATGAGCCCTGTTTCAAACCTGGTCTGAAGTCAATGAAAGGGGTGTATGATGGTTTCTGGTGTATAAAACAACAGGGCGTGTAAAGCACATGGGGTACAAAAGCAAGACTACTACAAAGGGTTAACGCGGCAGAAGCTATGGAGAAAGAAGGTACTTCTGGACTGCTGGAAGGTGAACAGCAGCCGGTCATGAAGCATGGTACCTGGCGTGGTGACAGGTCCTCCAATACCGGGGGGGGGGGGTGTTTGGGGGGGGGTCAGTGCTTTGACTCCCTCCCCAACGGTCAGTTCCCCAAAAGTTCTGGAACCAAACCCAGGTTACAGAGACCCCCAGTCTGTCCAAATGGAATGGTGCATGCATGAGGTCCACGCTAGGTGCACTGAGGGACCCCATTCCATCAGGTGACAGGGGGGAGAAGGCATAGGCTCACTGGTGTACCTCCTAAATTCAACAGTCATGGAGATAAGGTGTGTAGTAACACAGGACAGTATGCTTTGCAGAGAGACTCTGTACATTTAGATATTGCACATGCTCAGTCAGGGTACTGGCATAATGTTACTTGCACATGAAGGTGGTCCCGGGCATTGACAAACAAGCACACATGCAAAAAGGTGCCCCCACATGCAGGGCGAGTAGATCCTTCCCACAACTGAGTAGTCAGCAAGGATATGCCACCCCACCCCCACAGCCACTGCTTGGTTATTCTGACAGCTGCGGGTGCTGGCTGTCAGAATACAATAGGCAGCAGGGGAGATTTCTCCATCCGTGCAGTTTAGAATCCATGGCCAGCAGTTTTAACCCCTTGGCGCCGGCGCTTCCCAGCTCTTTAAGAGTTTTAGAAGCCGGGAGGCGGGGCAAGGTTTTAGGGTCATGTGACCGCCGTGATTAGCTGTCACAGTGGTCACATGATCGGGAAAGGTCCCGATCGCAAGAGGAGATTGGGACCTTTCCGTGAGTACCAGACATGTGTGCTGGGAGCGCGCAGGGCATGCACTCTCAGCACATATGTTTTTCTTAATTGCACGCAAATGTGCGGCCGCTCGGTGTCAAGGCCCAGACGACGGGAGGTTGCACATTTGCATGCGGCCGTCCCCAAGAGGTTAAAGTGGTTCTAAAGGCTCAAGGTTTTTTACCTTCATGTATTCTAAGCATGAAGGTAAATGACCTTTTGTGTGCAGTGGCCCCCCAGCCCTTACCTGAGCTCCCTCCAATCCAGCAAACTTCCCGATAGCCTCTGCTGTCTGGGGACTCTTCTTCCTCATTGGCTGAGACTCCTGCTGCTCTTAATCACAGCCAGTGAGCCAATGATGAGAAAGAGGGAGGGGCGGGGCGGGGCCGAGCCATGGCTCTGTGTTTAAGCACGCATAGAGCAGCGGCTCAGAGACAAGCACACACTGGTGCCCCCAGGGACAGCGACTTTCCCATGGGAAACTGCTTGAGGGGGAGGAGTGTCGGCAGGGACCTGAAAAGAAGAGGATCGGGACTGCTCTGTGTAAAATCACTGAACACAGCAGGTAAGTATACCATGTGTGTTATTTAAAAAAAACAAAGATTTAGTGTCACTTTAAAGTGTTAGTAAACCAACCACAGTAAAATCAGCCTGTATATGCAGTAAAGTATGCTCGTTATACTCACTATGGAACCTAAGGGGTTAATCCTCCATTGTGTAAAAAGGCGGTTTGATCCTGTCTTCTCTGATCCTCCCCTTCTTCCACTGTCATCAATCCATCTGCTGAGCTCTAGGAGTCTCTCTGCACATGCTCAGTTTAGTGTGTATTGCTAGAGAGTTGTTTTTTCTTCTTTGGGAGGGTGCATGTGATCAGCACAGGTCCAGACAGAAGGTGAGGGGTTATGCAGCCTCAAAGGACAGTCAGAGACAAGCTTTAACCAGCGCTCTGCTGGACACTGATAGAAATCACAAGACTGCTATATACAGTGGCAAGAAAAAGTATGTGAACCCCTTGGGATTACGTGGAGTTTTGCATGAGTTGGGCATAAACTGTGCTCTGAACGTCATCTAAGTCACAACAATAGAAGAACACAGTCTGCTGAACATAATACTACACAAACATTAGATGTTGCCATGGTTTAATTGCACATAACATGTAAACATTCACAGTGCAGGGAGGAAAAAGTATGTGAACCTTTGGACTTAATAACTGGTTGACCCTCCTTTGGCAGCAATAACCTCAACCAAACGTTTCCTGTAGTTGCAGATCTTTCCTGCACAACGACCTGGAGTAATTTTGGACCACTCCTCTTCACAAAACTGTTTCAGTGTAGCAATATTCTTGGGATATCTGGTGTGATTTGCTCTCTTAAGGTCATGCCACAGCATTTCAATCGGGTTGAGGTCAGGACTCTGACTGGGCCACTCCAGAAGGGGTATTCTGTGCTGTTGCAGCCATTGTTTTGTTGAATTACTTGTATGCTTTGGGTCATTGTCCTGTTGCATCACCCATCTTCTGCGGAGCTTCAGTTGGCGGACAGATGGTCGTACGTTTTCCTGCAAAATGTCTTGATAAAGTCTGGAATTCATTTTCCCATCAATGACAACAATCCGTCCAGGCCCTGAGGCAGCAAAGCAGCCCCAAACCATGATGCTCCCTCCGCCATGTTTTACAGTGGGGATGAGGTTTTGATGTTGGTGTGCTGTGCCTTTTTTTCTCCACACATAGTGTTGTGTGTTCTTCCCAAACAACTCAATCTTGGTTTCATCTGTCCACAGTATATTTTGCCAGTAGTGCTGTAGAACATCCAGGTGCTCTTTTGCAAACTTCAAACGTGCTGCAATATTCTTTTTGGACAGCAATGGCTTCCTCCGTGGTGTCCTCCCATGTACTCCATTCTTGTTTAATGTTTTCCTTATTGTAGATGTGTCAACAAAAATGTTAGCATGTGCCAGAGATTTCTGTAGGTCTTTAGCTGACACTCTGGGATTCTTCTTTACCTCATGCAGCATTCTGCGCTGTGCTCTTGCAGTCATTTTTACAGGACGACCATGCCTAGGGAGAGTAGCCACAGTGCTAAACTTTCTCCATTTGTAGACAGTCTGTCTTACCGTGGACACATGAACATCAAGGCTTTTGGAGATACTTTTGTAACCCTTTCCAGCTTCATGCAAGTCAACAATTCTTGATCGTAGGTCTCTTGAGAGTTCTTTTCTGCGAGGCATGGTTCACATCAAAGAGTGCTTCTTGAAACCAGTAAACCCAAAACAGGTGTGTGTTTTTTAAGGGCAGGACAGCTGTCAGCAACACATCCAATATCATCACACTGATTGGAGTCAAGGTTGGCTCACTCCTGGCTCCAATTAGCTCTGGGAGAAGTCATTAAGCTAGGGCCTCACATACTTTTTCCTCCCTGCACTGTGAATGTTTACATGTTATGTGCAATTAAACCATGGCAACATCTAATGTTTGTGTAGTATTATGTTCAGAAGACTGTGTTCTTCTATTGTTGTGACTTAGATGACGTTCAGAGCACATTTTCTGCCCAATTCATGCAAAACTCCACGTAATCCCAAGGGGTTCACATACTTTTTCTTGCAACTGTACTCCTGATGAGAAAAGGTATTTAGTAGTTTACATTTACTAAAATAGTTGCATTTCCATGTTGTGTGCACTGTGGGAGACCAGATATAGTGAATGCAGGTTTCTGAGTTTCAGAACACTTTAAGTAATAAATCAAGGCTGCATATAGCAGCCTAGCGGCATGCACCTTTATAAAGTCAGAAAGTTGCCCCATATTTCTGTCTTTAAATGTTCCTTTTAAGAAATAAGTAATAGAATTTAAGAACGAGCAGATCATTTTAAAGGAGTCAGACAACACTTGATTGCATTTACAACAAAAAGTATGGGCAGCACAATGGCTAAATGGTTAGCACTTCCGCCTGGCAGTATTAGGGTCGTTGGTTCAAATCCCAGCCATGGCACCACCTGCCTGGAGTTTGCATGTTCTCCCTGTGCCTGTGTGGGTTTCCTCCGGGTACTCCGGTTTCCTTCCACACTCCAAAGACATGCTGGTAGGTGAATTGGATCCTGTCTAAATTGACCCTAGTATGTGTATGTAAGAATGTAAATTAGGGACTTTAAATTGTACACCCCTTGAGGGTTAGGGACTGATGTGAATGTGCAATATATATGTAAAGCGCTCCGTAAATTGAGAGGGCTATATAAGTACCTGAAATAAATAAATAAAAGGGCTCAAACAAGCTAAGTGACAACTGCAATTTCCAAATGAAATTAATGATCTGGCTTCGTGGAGATTTTTGCTGCCCAAAAGTAACCCTATACTGTGCCACACTCAAAAAGAATTCACAATGAATGCGCCCCTCCATTTTATGTATATATGAAAAAAAAAAAAACATTTTTGTAACAAAAAAAAAAAAAACACTCTTTTTATAAAGTTTCCTCAAAACAAACGTTTCAGTAACTTATAACAACAAAGTTAATACAGATTTACTTTTCGTCTCAATACATGTGTAAAAATAGAACGATTAATAGCAGACACAAATGCCTGTCCTAAAGATTGGAAAAAACTGTTGGAAAAAGACTGTTCATTGTATGGCAATAGGCTTCAGCATTTCTTCCATGAATAGGGAAAGCCACAAAAATGTACTTCTTTTCCAGGACATCAGAACACGCATGTCTCCAAACTGATCACAAAGTATTACAAAGCCAGAGTAGGCAGATTGCTTTGATTAAGCAAAAATAAAGTTAACTTCAGAATAATCCCCTTTTTCCTTTTCTGCACCCTGCTGTGATTCGTCCAATGTTTGGATGAGAATGTGGCCCTTTCAACCTTGTCAGGAGCACACGTTGTGCTACAGCAAAGTAAAAAAAAAAAAAAAAAAAAAAAAAAAAGGAATATTTTGTAGCAGCACAGATTCTGTCCATCAGTTGCTCACACTAAATATCTCATGCTGTGCATCAGGCCACCCAAAGCTGAAAAATCTCTCTCTTGGTAGCAATGTTCAGAGAACATCAGCTACTGAACCATGTAAATGTCCATTGTTATATTCTAAATTCTTTTCCAAAAATTTGCCCGGCACAGAATGTTGTGATCACAAGGTTTACCTAGAAGCAGAGTTAAAGCACAGGAGGTTTCCAATAGATCCCCAAAAAATTGAAAAACAAGTTACCAATGTTATCTTAGTTCCATGTTTTCTGGATAGCAGTAGAACTTCAGTGATTCACTGGGCTTGTTAGTCAATAAATCCAAAGACATGCTGGTAGGTGAATTGGCCCTAGTATGTGTATGTATGAATGTAAGTTAGGGACCTTAGATTGTACGCCCCTTGAGGGCAGGGACTGATGTGACTGTAGAATATATATATATATATATATATATATATATATATATATATATATATATATATATGTAAAGCACTGTGTAAATTGACGGCACTATATAAGTACCTGAAATAAATAAAAAATAAATTAAAGTGTAACGAAAACTTTTTACTTTTTAAAGTGTTACTAAACCTAGGACCCTGCATTCACTACATCTGGTCTCCCACAGTACACACAACATGGAAATGCAATTATTGTAGTAAATATAAACTGCTAAATACCGTCAGCAGTATATAGCTGTCTTGTAACTTCTAACAGTGTCCAGCAGAGCATGTTAAAACTTGAAGTTTTCATTCTGCTCTGGGAGGATGCAGGATACCTGACCTCTGTCTGGACAGTGCTGATTGGCCCTGCACTGATCATATGCACTCGCCCAAGGAAAAAAAAAACCTCTTTAGCAATACACACCAAATTGAGCATGTGTAGAGTGTCTCCACATGGATCAGGAGATAAGAGGGTGGCACTGGAAGAAGGGGAGGATCAGAGAAGTCAGGATCAAACAGTGTTTTTACACAATGCAGAGGATTAACCCCTTAGGTTCCACAGTGAGTATACCAAGCACGCTTTCATGATCTTACTGTTGTGGGTTTAGTAACACTTTAAGTTTTGCATAGAGTGCAGAGGTATTCGAACCCCTGTCAGTTTTTATTGCAGCACCAATTTGCATATATATTGGGATTGGCATATATTGATTCTTTTGCTAGCTGCCTTATCTCCCCACTGAGCGCAGACTTTTTGTGTTTGGTTCCAGTTTTTATTGTTCTAGGTGCACCCTCTGTTTGTCCTTTTAACCATTATCGAAAGTGAAGGTAAAAGAAAATCTTAAGTTTTAGGTTGACAGAGGGGAAATCTTCCAATGGGGACACTAGTTCTAGTGATCCACCAGGATTCCTCTCACGTCCTGTTTTGTCTGTGGGACAGGAAGTGATGGGAAATCTCCCCTCTGTGACACAGATGGCAAAAAAAAAAGTTATAAAACTTCCCTTTCCCACTTTCCGACCTCCACCTTCATTTTACTGCCGCGTTTATGCGCGTTTGCGTTTATTAGCGTGTTTTAAAGATAACCTCAGGAGACCTTCCAAAATGCACTGAAAAACAGTAAAAAATTAACTATTTCAGACATTTTGAGAGAAATAGAGAGAGCAGAAGCAAAGAGAGCAGTATTTGTTGAGATTAGCTGTCTTTTTTTTTTGTGGTGTTTTGACGTGTTCCAGCTCATTTCTGTGCAGAAATTATTACAGCAGTGTCTAACTTATATTCTTTCATGCGAAACCTCAAAGTATGGTGTACCAGGTCCATTTGAGTACCGGGAAAACACTTTGCATGATTTTTCATGATGAAAAAAAAGGCTCTGGACAGCATCTGGAAATGGAGGAGTTAAAAAAAAATTTTAAACCACTTTTAAACGCGGTTATCCGCGTTTACATGCATTTGAAACACTGATAAAATCTACTCCTGAACGCAAGTTTTCTGCGTTCAAAAAACTACTGTAAACTCAACTGCCTGTAAACAACTGTAAACGAAGATGTGTACATGGACACATAGGAAAACATTAGAGAGAGTTCAGGGGCTGCTGGAAAAAAAATGCAGAAAAGCTCCTAAACGTGAGTTGATCAGCTGCAGTGTACATGAGCCCTTAACACTAGAAGGGTTGTCACCAGGGGCGGACTGACAACTCATGGGGCCCCCAGGACACAGGGGATCATGGGGTCCCTGTGTCCTTACCCAAACTAAAAAAAGCCTATGAAAAATGTACCAGGGGCATCTCATGGGGCCCCCTACTGATCCCGGGCCCTCAGGCAGTGCCCGAGTTTCCAAATGGTCAATCCGCCCCTGGTTGTCACTGATCTAGCCCGACTACTGATGCTCTTTGTTACAGCATTAAACAAGCAGACATAAAGAAAAGCGTTTAATCAGAGGAAAATGCAAGGATTAGTGAAGTAAGATGAAGTCTGAAGACAGCTATGATTAGAGAAAATACATGTAGAGGAGCAGGGAGATCTGGCAATAAACGTGAGCAGAGCCCTGACAAATTGAGCCATAGGCCTACGGGATTAGAGATGGTTTAGATTACATCAATGTGGAGCTGCCTGGACTCCTGCACCAACTCCCGCACAGATTCCAAGAGGTGAAGGAGTTACTTGATTTATCGCCCCTGCGTTGTCACTTAACAAGCTGTTAAAAAGGAATATCAACATCATTATTCTGTATCCAGAACATGCAACCTGGAAGAGTTCCTCCATCTGGTAGTCAGAGGAGCTGGGGTGAATCAGAGCCAAAACATGCTCATCCTGGTTACTTGTAGGATTTATTATTAAAAGAACGAGGCTAATAAAAGTGAAAAATACCAACATTGCATACAGATGGGACCTGAAATCACATACTCTTCCAGATGATGTATTGTCAAGACAACTTTATTTAAAGATTTTTTTTGTAACTGGTGTGTAAATTTCAATATGAGAAAAAAGTGCAAACACACAATGGGGGAGATTTACTAAAACTGGAGAGTGCAAAAACTGGTGCAGCTCTGCATAGAAACCAATCAGCGTCCAGGTTTTAATGCCGAAGTTTAATGTGGATTATTATTATTATTATACAGTATTTATAAAGCGCCAACAGTTTGCTCAGCACTGTACATTACAATGGGAGACAATACAATAACAATACAATGTGATACATGAGGGGTTCGAGGGCCCTGCTCCTTGGAGCTTACAATCTAGGAGGGAGGGGATAGTGGTACAGGAGGAAAATCTGTGGGGGATGGAGTGGTAGGAAGAGTGGAGGAGGTCGGCAATTAGCAGGGGGTGGGGTAGGCTTCCCTGATAGTCTGATGGATTGGGGTAGGGAGTTACAGAGGATGGGTGACGCCCTGGAGAAGTCCTGTAGGCGGGCATGGGAGGAGGAGCCCAGGGAACTAGAGAGAAGGGGGTCTTGTGAGGAGCGGAGAGTGCATGTTGGGTGGTACTTGGATATTAGGTCAGTGATGTAGTTCAGGGCAGTATGATGGACAGCTTAGTACGTCAGTGTTAGGATTTTGAATTTGATCCGTTGGGAAATCGGAAGCCAGTGAAGGGATTGGCAGAGGGGGGTGGCGGAAACGGAGCAGTTGGTAAGGAGGATATAAACCCTTACAAAACACCCAGTGAAGTGACTGGCCTCAGGTGATACACAGAGTTGAGACAAATCCTCCTACATAAGTTGTACCTGTTTATCTGCATTCTTTTCATCCATTTTAACCTCCCTAGCGGTCCGATTATGTTAGTATTTCTGTGCTCAAAGCGGTACTTTTTTTTTCATGGAAATATGTAGTTTTTTTATTGTAGGCCTGTAATTCTTAGGAATAACTCACTGAAATCTGTCCGAACAAGAGTCTAGTAAACATCCCGGGTATGTTAAAAGTTGAAACACGAAATCATAAATTATAAATTAATAATCATAAAAATAATAATATAATAATAAATTTAATTCAATAATATAATCAAACCAAAAACACTGAAATTTGAAATATAGCGCCAAGTTCGCACATCACTGAGCAAAGTCGCAAAATCGTTTTCAGTGTCTGATGACGAATTTCCCCACAAATCATTATCACTCAATTCTGCAAGTGGTTCTAATTTACTATCGCTGTTCTCTAGCTGGTCTAAAACCGCTTGTGACCTAAAGGGACGCTTTTGGGACGCCATGGATGTTTCTCAGTTTTCAGGCAGAAAGAACAGTAAAAATGCAGGCAGGGCACAGGACAAAGCACTCGGGACAAAATGTATGCGAAATGCTTTGATACAGTAATGTTTTACTATGTGATTTTAGTGTATTTTGTGAATGTCACTTTTTGACATTTTTAAATTTCCCACCAGTTCTGTCCCCGTACGTCCCGACGTCGCAGGGAACGATACACGGAAGACAGATGCCGGCATCGGCCGGATTACATTGCCGGGGACACTGCAGGAGGGACATCGCGAGAGCGCAGGACAAGGTAAGTGAATAAGAGATCCTGGAGCAATGCTGCAGGGTATTCCCGAGTGTAGCTCGGAGTTACCGCTTGTGGTGCTGAAACTTTACCCCGAGCTACACTCAGGAATACCTCCAGGGAGGTTAAGTTCAGAATTTATAACAACACTTACCTGAGCTGTCAGAACAAAAGGGGCTGAAGTTACACTCTGCAGAGCTCAGGAAAGAGAGCTCTGAGAGCTGATTGGAAGTAAAGGACACCCCCCCCCCTTCACACAGCTCACAGGAACAGAGCTGAGGCTCCCTCGTCACATTTTTTTTCTCTTGGCGTCAGGAAAACTTTTCATAAATTACATAAGTCATACTGATAGCAGCAGCACAAAGCAGCAGACATAAATGACACTTAGTGCTCTGGATTAAGACAAATACACACTATAGAGGGATATGCTTTGTTCATATTTCATGCCCAAGGTTTACAGCCACTTCAATTGAACAAGCTGACGTTAGAAGCTAATGCACACCATGCACAGTTGCACCAGATTCTGAGTGCTCCAGCTTTGGTAAATCTCCCCCGATGTTACTTACAATTTAAAGAAAAAAATGTATTGATTTTTTGAAAAAAGCTGTTGAGAATGTGACCCAAAACTTTCACTGGGGTGGGGGGACATCCGGTCCTACAGTAACATGTTACACCCTAAATATGGGAGTAACATGTTATGAAAGGTGAACTTATTCTTTAAAAGGATAAGTTCATCTTTTAAAAAAAAATAATAAAAATAAATGCATATCTTTTTTGCAGATAAAAAAATGTACATTTATTGTTTTTTTATGGGTGCATTGCCTTACAGGCTAGAGTGCATGGACTCATTTGCTACTATAGAGTCACATTCATATCTATAAAAAATAAAACACAAAACGTACAGATCTAAACGTAGTTTTTTTTTTTGCATCTGTGTGCACGAGGCATGGACGTTTATGCATTGGCACACATGCTATGTTTGAGATGGATAGATGGATGGATGGATAGATGGATGGACGGATAGATGGATGGACGGATAGATGGATGGACGGATAGATGGATGGACGGATAGATAGATGGACGGATAGATAGATGGACGGATAGATAGATGGACGGATAGATAGATGGACGGATAGATAGATGGACGGATAGATAGATGGACGGATAGATAGATGGACGGATAGATAGATGGACGGATAGATAGATGGACGGATAGATAGATGGACGGATAGATAGATGGACGGATAGATAGATGGACGGATAGATAGATGGACGGATAGATAGATGGACGGATAGATGGATAGATGGATGGATAGATGGATGGATGGATAGATAGATGGATGGATAGATAGATGGATGGATAGATAGATGGATGGATAGATGGATAGATAGATAGATGGATAGATACGCTGATATTTCACCTAAACTCATGCACACTTGGAAGTTTTTATTGCTGCTCTTAGGGGCTTTTTTTTTTGCTGCCTCTAAACGCCCCTGCATGTTAGCCTATGTGTTCATGCACATATGAATGTTTAGAGGAGTTTAGAGGCAGAACAAAAGCGCATCCAGGAGCAGCGTTTTTTGACAGAAAAAACGCTTGATGAGTCTAAATGCACATTAACGCTAGACGTGTTTAACACTTGAGTGTTAATGGGGAAAGGCGTTTAGGAGAGAGATCCTAAAAGTATCTATTCTCCATGTTAGTGTCAGCTAACAGCTTCAGCAGTATGGTGACACCATGAAAACTGACAGCTGTTTTTCTTCTAGTGTTGTCTAATAACATACATAACCAATATGTGTCCTTGGTAGAAAGGAGGATCGGCAACATTCCAGGCTGGAACACATTACTCTGGTGACAAACTGACCCACTGGAACACATTCTTAGGAGAGGAGTCTTTAATAATTTACAAGGACAAACTACTTTAAAGGAAGCTGACTTTGGAATTGAAGAATGTTCTTTTTTTTTTTTTTTTTTTTTTTTAGAAAATCAAGATCCATTTTAAAAAGAAACCTATTACAAAAAGGAAGCTGCCATTGCTGATCTCTTCCTCAAATGCCATTTTCCTGGCTTTTATGCTGGCCCTCTTACATGAATACATTGATGATGATTTCTGCATATTTACTCCACATAGGGAATTTTTTACTTTACAAGGGAATCCTCACTTCACTTAGTGAAGGAGGTGTAAGAGTGCATCCACACTTGATCTGTAGCTTGAAGCTCCAAAGACATTTAAACATAAAAAATCAATTCTTCTCTATGGTGCCTGTTCACGCCAGATTGCATGAACAGGCACCATAGAGAACAATTGATTTATTAAGTTTGATTTTTTTTGGAGCTTCGTGCTCCAAATCGCTCAAGTGGGAATGAAGCCTAAATGGACTTTGCAAAGCATACCCAATCACATGCAAGAAAATATTTATGTGAAGCCAAGATTGTTAAATCCATAATGGACGAGGGTGTGTTTCCCTACGCACCATCTGGCCAATTGATGAGTGTAAAATATATAACCTTTTATTTAACCCCTTCACGCCTAAGGGTAAAACAAATCTAAATGCCTAAGAACAATTCTGCAACATTGACACGTGTTAGTAAAACCATACATATCATCACAACTACTTTGTACATCCAGGTGAATTATACCTGGGTTTTTTTCAGGACAAATTGCACTTTCATTTGGTGGTAAATGGTAATGGATATCTCCTGATTTTTTTTTCTATTATCAAAGGAAAACTGGCCCAAAATAGGAATACAAAAAAAAAAGTTTTTTAAATTTAGCTGGGTGTTGCTTGTTACTACCATCAAAGAACAACCCAAAATAAATTTTCCAGCTCTTGACAATCGCAGCGATACCATATATGTGTATGCTATTTGTTGTTTGTACCCGTAGTACAGCCCAAAAACAATAGGGCGCGTTTTGATTTATTTTTACCTAAAAACACACTGACACCAAATTTTTTTTTTTTTTTTAAATCCTGACTTTTGACCCGGACCTTGACCCTGACCCAGATACTAATCCTAGCACTGAGCTAGATCAAACCTTGATCTAGGTATTTGTTCTTTATTTTTTAATATTTATCTTTTTTTTTTTTACAAACATTTGTTTTTTCCCTCTATGCCAGACGTTAGAGATATACTACAATGTCTCTCTATCCTCCATTCATAGAGAAAGAAAAAAACAAGGGGGCCGGGCTGTACAGTGACTGATCAATGTGATAGCCAATCAGAGGCTATCACAGCGATCATGTGACCCGGAATCGGGAGTCCTGGGTCCCGATTGTTAGAACGGGACCCAGGGCTCTCAGTGACTCCGCGGTCTTTGTGCTGGGAGGGAACTGTGCGGCGCGCTCCCAGCAGAAAGACAGGTACACAAATATGCGGCCCCTCGGAAAAAAGCCCGGCGTTAACAGGTTAAATATATAGAAAATGTATGCTCAGCTGTAATTAATGCCTATTGGAGTGGAATGTACTGCGCACAACAATATGCCTGGGTACCACTGCAATTTACTTTACATCCAAATGGTTAATAACACCACACCAAATACCATACCGTTTTAGATGAAGTGACGGCATACAAAGTGGTCCTGTAGTTTGATCATAAGCCTATCAGCTTTAATATATAATGTCCGTTAAGGAAATGGAGTTACTCCATGGACAAAACTAATTAGATAGTATAAAATACAAGCCAAGATTGTTATTTTTTTATAATTTGAATAGAGTAGAGCAGGATTAGAACTTTTTCTGGGTCTTTACTCTGACAATCCATGAAATTTACCATTATGTTCCTATCATGCCAACAACAGTTTCACCAGACAGAAAGTAAGGGAAAGTCTGCAACATAATTAAAAATCTGAGAGAGGGTCTAGCTCTCCCATACCTTGCTAAAGAAGATCATTTTAATTGTTGAGTTGCTGTTTGAAGGCCCATTAGTGTAATATTGTTCTGTGTATGACCAAGCTATCTATTGTTACATTTACACAATACCGCCCAAGCCCTCGATGGAGCAAATGGAACTTGTGACAGACATCTAATTTTTTTTTTTTCCTACAGTGTGTAGTGGAAAACTTTAGGGATGGAACCAAATAAGCCAGTCGGGATACGCGCTCTGAAACAGGCTAAGTGACAAAAAAAGAAAAAAAAAAAAACAGCCAAAAACGGATTTCTAAATCAGATGATCTTATAAGATTACTTGGTGTGATTGGGGGTACATTTGGGCAATGCTTGGACACAGTCTAGGGCTCATGTACACGGGGTGTTTGGAAAACTCTTCTGACCGTTGGAAACTGACTGCTAGAAAACGTAGGTTAAAAAAAGTCAGTTATACCGTGTTTATGGGTGTTTGTGTTTAGAAGCGTTTTAAAAAGATAACCTCGGGAGACCCTCCCAAATGCCCAAAATGCACTGAAAAATAGTAAATAATTAACTATTTCAGACATTTTGAGACAAATAGAGAGAGCAGAAGCAGAGAGAGCAGTATGTGTTGAGATGACCTGTCTTTTCTGGTTGTATTCACTATGGATCCCATCATGAGCATACTGAGGCACATTCTACCATTTTTTCCTTCATGCGAAACCTGGAACTGACTGCACTGCTGTACTAGGTCCATTTGACTACATGGAAAACACTTTGCGAGCATTTTTGAGGAAAAAAAAGGCTCTGGACAGCATCTGGATATGGACCTGTCAAAAAATAAGAGTCTAAACGCAAACGCTTGTAAATGTGGTTAACTGCGTTTACGAACATTTGGCGTTTGAAACACAGGTAAAATCTACTCCTGAACGCAATTTTGGTGCGTTCAAGCAAACGACTGTAAACTCAACTGCCTGTAAACGACTATGTGTACAAGGACACATAGGAAGACATAAAGGAGAGTTCAGGGGTTGCTGAAAAAAACACTCAACAGCCCCTGAACGTCAATTTAGCAGCTGCACTGTACATGAGCCCTTAAAGGGGTTGTAAAAGCAGAAGATTTTTTTTACCTTAAAGTGATACTAAACCTAAAAATGTTTTTTTACCTTAATGCATTGCTTACATTAAGGTAAAAAAAATATTTTTATGTTCCCTGTGCTCCCCCTTCCCTATGTGAAGGAGAAGAGAGGGGGAGAAGAGATCAGCACAGGGTGTGGATGGGCTTTGGTTTCCTCACTTACAATACACCAGAGTGTCAAACAGGAAGAGGAGGGGGGCTGGTTTTTCTGGCAACTTGGATGCCCAGAATACTGGGGTGCTCTAGTTGACAGGTTGAGAGCCTAGCCTCACCACTGACCAGTGAGGCCACCTAGCACAGCAATGGCCCAGCCAATAGTTATGTTGAGGAGTCAGGAGTGGATCAGCCCAGTCTCTCTGCCAACCAAACCAGTAAGATAGACATACCTGAGACTAGAAAGATGACTTGCTGGCACTTGGAGGTGACAGCTCTATAATGCTAAAACTAGGTATATTGGTGGCACCTTCACTTTACGGTAACTCAGAAATTCAATGATTTAAAAGTATACCATATCAATATACAACACCAAAAAAGAAGCGATTTTAAAAGTAGATATACTTTATGAACTATTTTGGAGGTCAAGGAATCTTTTTTCTGGCCATGCCCAACATAATTACATAGTACAGAACAGATAATTTTAGCATCTATCCTCTCAAATTATCCAATGTGCTCAACAAATATAAGTCCTATGTAATCTGCCCATGATTTATCTAAGCATTTATGCAGGAGGAAATAGTCAAAGGAAACAACTGGATCCATTTCACAACTAATGGTACTCTATACATTTACAGATCTAACTGCCTGATCATTACCAACTAAGATAGCTTTATCAAATTGGTTGAAAACGGTTTCAATTAAATGTAGCAACAAGCCGATCTAATTGATTCTTCTGCAAATTTACAGAAATTCGGCAAATCAGGTATTGTGGTAAATTTCGCTGATCTTTAGGATTGACATTTAGGTTGAAAGACTACTTTTGGTCAATTATATCTTACAGAAAGTGGCATATGACTGTTCTTTACTGCACAAGAGATTTGTCTAGCAGATTTCAAAATATTTTTGCAAAAAAATGTCAATATATATCTAATTGAAATTGATTGAAAATCAATCACCCTTGTATTTTGAACCACTGATTAAAATACATGTAAATTATTCGGTGATTCTGCCACAAATTGTTGAATATGGTCTGCACTAATCACTCTGCAGAAATCCCAACAAAAAGTGATCATGCTGTTATAAAGTAGTAAATCAATCGAACCTTGTAAGAAACCAATCTTTCAATGGCTACTTAGAAATCCCCATATGTGATCCGGCTCAGCTTCCTCCTTGTGATTTAGAGGAAAAACACTCAACAGCTTAGATAAGTAGTACGATTTCCCAAAAATATGATGCAATGCTCTATATACATTCAGTTTCTAGATGGTCACAATAAAACTATGAGATACAACATAGGTCTCTAAACGTTTTAGTATGAGAGCCACTTTGTGTATTTTACAAATATTCTAGGAGCGAAAAAAAAATCAGTTTATTAAATCAATGCATAATAAATGAATTAACATGCTTTACTTGGATCTTTATGCTGTGATTCAGAACAAAAGAGAAATAATTTAAGTCTATTAGATTGGGCACTCAGGAGCAGGGCCTAATAAGCAACACAAAGAAAAGTCACCCCTTACATCAGGGTCCCTATGAAACCAGCCATACATGGATCGGCAGGGACCAGCAAATCTTGATCCACGTATGGGCACCCTGAATGTACACAAGTCGATCGATAGAGCCTGTGGGTTTTTCCTGAACGAATAGTGCCACCTGCTATAGCCAGCAACACTAAGCATTGTGTTTTGCTGGCAGGAAAGGCTCCCCATCAGCAGAACACAACAGTGCTGCGTGAGGGATTCCCCCATCAACACTGACTGTGTTGATGAGGGAATAGAGCAATTTTCTTTCCCTCCACACATGGTAAAAGGAAGAAAATGGCATAATCCATAGCCTGCCTTAGAGCCACTCTTACCTTTGGAGTCCCCCCCCTACCATCAGGAGCCCCACCAGAGTCTCCCCTTACATCAGGGTCTCCATCCATGATCCTCCGTATATCAGTGTCCTCATCAGTGGAGACCCAACTGATGTGTACCCTTAGTCTAGGCACATAAACTGAGGGCCAGATAAAATCTTATAGGGGGTCAGGTGTGGCCCATGGGCCTAGTTTGAAGATAGAATATGTACACAGCATCTTATGTGCTCATAGTTGGAAACCAAGTCAACAATCCTGATCCTCAACACGTTATCCACAGTACAACAATTATTTATTTGCCTTTCTTTCATCAACACATACCTGAACATGAAGAATACCACAAGGTGGCAGCTAATAGTTCTGACACCTCTTTACCATTGTCACATATTGTAAGTGCACACCTTCTATTCATAAATGAACAGGTCAGACAAGCCATGAAACTGCCTTTTGCTTACAATAACCAATGTCATTGACCCCTCTTTTGTTATATACCACAGCAGATACTTCAGTCCAGCAATAGATGAACTTGTATCACTTGAATGAATGTAATAGGTTAAACACAGAGATTATTGCATTAGTTCTATGTAGTCTATTTGTTTAGAGTGGCTCATTATCCATTGTTCAGAAGTCCTTCCGGTGTTGAATGCACTGGAACCCTCCCCCGCTGTAAGCCTTTTCAATAAGAAAGCACAAAACACTTGTAATTTTACAGTAAAATATTTGAAGTGGTAAGTAAACCCAGTACCTCTTGCTAAAGGACAAGTTAAAGATCCGCCCAACAAAAGCACCATTATAGATAAGAGTAGATGCTGGAAGGGTTTCTTCACTCACTTCTTTATACACTCAGTGGCCACATACATGTACTGATAAAGGATTTATGACATGGGCTCAGTAAGGGCTATGTTACATTGAATTAGCCCCAGGAAGAGCAATCTACTGAACATACAGTTTGAGGTATGGTGAGGAGGCCTTATGTGGCTTCTTTGTCACCTGGTTTAACCCCTAAAAGGCTGCAATGCCCAAAGTTACAGTGCAATTGCAGCACGGCCCCATTCAGTTGAATGGAACACATCTGACAGGCAACACTAAACAAGAACAAGACAGGGAATTTAGTTGTTGCAGAGGCCTTGGGGCAAAGTGTGTATGTTTGAACATCCCCCTACACTGCCTCTTCAGCTTAAAAATGGCCATACATGGATTAAAATTAGTCCGGTTCATCTGGGACCAGCCAAATTTAATTTCATGTATGGGCAGGCTGCTTGTACACAGGTTGAGCGACTTGTGTACAACCAGCCTGTCACGTTTTTCCCCAATGATCAGTGCTGCTAGCTATAGCCAGCAACACTGATCATTGTATGCTGATGGCGAGGAAGGCTCCCCTCTGTCAGAATACAATACCACAGCAGGAGGGATTCCCTCATCCAACTTGAATGTGTGGATAGGGGAAATCGAGGCATTGTCTTTCATTCAACCAACTGGTTGAAAAAAAAAAATAACCAAGGTGAGAAAGCTTCCCATTACCCATCACATTCATGTGCCATGAGCTATGGATATAGTTATTTCACTGGACTAATAAGTAGTTTTATTATTTATTTGAACACTGGACATTCTAGTTCAATTTGTCTCTCAGTGACAAGTTTTCAACCCAACTGCCCAACTACTACTGAACATTTTTTACCATTCTCTGCAAGCATTGGAGATGGCCATGTGTAGAAAATCAAAGGAGGGCAGCAGGTATCGGAGATGCTGCAACCACCACATCTGGAACCAACAATCATTCCATGGTCAAAATCATACAGGCAACACATCCTTTTAATGTTTGGTTGAATAACTTATTTGGAGTATCCTGTCTGCACACTTCCCATCCCAAAAGGACTTCTTGTAATGGCCACAACTCTTAAAGAATATATAGCCTAATGGATTAAAAATTTAGACCAACACCATCACCCCAGAGCACACTGCTTGTTTAAGTCTGCGTTAACACCTTAGGAGAGCGTGTGCATATTCCTAAATATTTTTAAACATTTTTTGGGCGTTTTTAGTGTTTTACAAGCTTTACATGTTGTTGCCTAGGCTGGGCAAGGGGAGGAGAGCAGTTCTAGAGGAGTTTTACAGATCCCCATAAGGCATGGAATGTGTATTTACAGGTGCTCAGATTGAAGTCTATGGAGCCAAAAATGCCTGATTATTAAAAAAAATGCTCATGTACTTGTTCAAGCTATTGCCGCCAGCAGTGATCATTGTGTTCTGCCGGCAGGGAATACAACAGCATTGTGAGAGAGATTCCCCCATTAACACTTACTGTGTTGATTCAGGAAATCAAACAATTTTCTTTCTTTCCACCCATATAATCCATGGCCTGCCTTTAAGGGAAACTCTAGAAAACTCTCAGGTGTGATCGGGGCTAACTGACATTTTTAAACATGAATACCATGGGCACCTTCCACTCTCTGGAAAATTATCTGAAAGATATGACCCATGATAAAGATGCGAACAAAATTAAGAGGTTTACATGTAACATTGTTACAATGTTCCCCGATTGTCAAAGAGTACATATACATTTGTTACATTTCATGCTTCTCTTCCTAGACACTGGCGTCAGTCAGTGCTCTGTATATGATTAGTCATCCAGACATTTTCTGTAGAAGTCAGCCATGAATATGTAATGTATGATTGAATTTTCTCGACATACAAGTAATAACCTAATTGAATGTTATTGTTTGTAATCTTTACAACAATAACATGGAAATCAAATCACCAATCAAATAACGGAAGAAAAAAAAAAATCAGTGAAAACATAAGAATAGTTGTTCAACCCTCTTAGTAGTTTTCTTATGGTGGCCATACATGCTTTCATTTTGTTATCTGATCGATGTGCGATTTGAAAACACAATCAATTCTGCAAACAACTGAACAGCCATAACTTCCCTTCTGATCGATTCACACTCAATTTAAATCAGATTCGATCAAACTGAGTTGGCAGAAAATTGTTGATCAATTGTGCAGGATTACAATCGTAGTTTAATCAATCAGATTATGAGATTACTTGGTGGAAACAGGAATTGTATTTTAAAGTAAAACTAAAGGCAAAACTTGTTTGTTTAATTTTGGATAGAGTGAATAGAAATTAGAACACCTGCCAACATTAGGGAGATTCACACTCTCTATTTGTCCTTTTTACCATTATCAAAAAGGTGAAAATAAATGAAAATCCCAAATTTTGGGTTGTCTGCAGAACAGCAAGAGGGGAAATCGTCCAAGGGGACATTAATTCTGGTGACCTGGAGGGCCCAATGGATTCCCATAATTTGCAGGGAAATCCTCCCACTTCCTGTTTTGGTTATGGGGTAGGAAGTGAAGGTAAATCTCCCCAATGGGACAAAGTTGGCAAAAAAAAACCTGACAGGTTATAACGCTCCCTTACTCTTTCCAAAATTAATTTGCGGAAAAAAAAAAAAAAAAAAAAAAAAAAAAAAGAGGGTTTGCCTATAATTCTACTTTAACTAGCAATCTTAATCCATTGATGGCATATGGATCAAATGGGTTGTTAACTATAGTTTGATTATTCTTAACAGAAGAGCTTTAGAGAAATGAAATCGATCGTTCAAGGCCATAACTATTAGCAAATAAATTGAACCAGTGTTATGACTTGCAGCCACAGACAACACAATCACCTACAATGGGAAATACTATTTTATTCCAGTTTTGTTCAGTTCAAATCTGTAATTCAACAAGTTCGGGATTGTAGTAATTAAAAAGCCATCAATTATCTTTAGATTGGCTAAGCAGATAATGAATCTATCTTTGTCGGGATTAGGTTGGATAAACCTTTGACAGACCTTGGTTAATCTGTGGATGCCACATGCCAGGCAGATTTTGAACTGTTTGTGTATTGGTTGACCTGTCACATCTACAATAGCTAGCCTACAGCTGAAGCCTAGATCTGCAAAAAAAAAAAAAAAAAAAGAAGAACAGCTGTAGCCATTGTTACATTTCTTCCAACACAACACGATCCCCCTGGTGCATTACGACCCCATGCCAGTGTACATCCACAGGTAACAATGACAAGTCAACGCCTACGTTACTCCGCAGTAAGAAGAAATTGCTGTCCATTGGCTCTGCTCTCTAACACGCCCCCTCTATACAGTTATGTACAAATTCCTCAAATCCCAGAGGAACTCCAGTGCAGAGAAGGAAAAAGAAAAAAAAATGGACACAAGAGTTTGCTGGGATTCAGTAGAAGCTTTCTAAACGTAAACATATAGGCAGAGCTAAATGAGATCTAAGAGTCAAGACAGGCCAAATCCTGTGCAAGAAACAAAGCGGAACCGAAGCCAGAGAGACTGAAGTCTAATGCAAAGCCCAGACAGAGCCTACTGCGAGAAATCCAATCCAGACACAGTCAGAGGAAGAGAATGCCAGCGAGACCTTCCATGGAGGAGGAGAAGCCAGACATCACCATTAACAATCTTTCCACCAAAAGAGAAAACTACGGCTGTATAGAAGTCCTCCAATTCCATCATTATTTAGAAAGGATCATCACAACCAAACTGGACACAGACTTGGGGTGACAATACAGGGAAACCATTAGAAGGTCCAGAATTTCCTGTATTCCTGATTCAGCAAGGCATCCCACTATGGACAGAAACTGTTCTCTGTCAACTTATTGTGGCATCAGATGAACTGGAACATGTGTGAGTCAGCATAGCCCATATCACCCATTACATGGCAGATAATTGTCACCATCACCACTAGGATACAACATGTCACCCTAAATCAGGGGCATACTGTGCTGCCATCCATCGCCCCCCTTATTTCAGGGGTACACTGTGTTCTTACTCTATCACCCCCTAAATCTGGGCATACCGTGCTTCTATTCATCATCACAACCTAATTCAGGGGTACACTGTGTTCTCACCCCATCACCCACTAATTTTGAGCCATACTGTGCTTCCATCCATCAGCCCCTAATTCTGGGGTACACTGTGTTCTCACCTATCACCTCTAATTATGGGGAACACTGTCCTCTCAGCCATCACCCCTAACTCCGGGACACACTGTCCTCTCAGCCATCACCCCTAACTCCGGGGCACACTGTCCTCTCAGCCATCACCCCTAACTCCGGGGCACACTGTCCTCTCAGCCATCACCCCTAACTCCGGGGCACACTGTCCTCTCAGCCATCACCCCTAACTCCGGGGCACACTGTCCTCTCAGCCATCACCCCTAACTCCGGGGCACACTGTCCTCTCACCCATCACCCCTAACTCCGGGGCACACTGTCCTCTCACCCATCACCCCTAACTCCGGGGCACACTGTCCTCTCACCCATCACCCCTAACTCCGGGGCACACTGTCCTCTCACCCATCACCCCTAACTCCGGGGCACACTGTCCTCTCACCCATCACCCCTAACTCCGGGGCACACTGTCCTCTCACCCATCACCCCTAACTCCGGGGCACACTGTCCTCTCACCCATCACCCCTAACTCCGGGGCACACTGTCCTCTCACCCATCACCCCTAACTCCGGGGCACACTGTCCTCTCACCCATCACCCCTAACTCCGGGGCACACTGTCCTCTCACCCATCACCCCTAACTCCGGGGCACACTGTCCTCTCACCCATCACCCCTAACTCCGGGGCACACTGTCCTCTCACCCATCACCCCTAACTCCGGGGCACACTGTCCTCTCACCCATCACCCCTAACTCCGGGGCACACTGTCCTCTCACCCATCACCCCTAACTCCGGGGCACACTGTCCTCTCACCCATCACCCCTAACTCCGGGGCACACTGTCCTCTCACCCATCACCCCTAACTCCGGGGCACACTGTCCTCTCACCCATCACCCCTAACTCCGGGGCACACTGTCCTCTCACCCATCACCCCTAACTCCGGGGCACACTGTCCTCTCACCCATCACCCCTAACTCCGGGGCACACGGTCCTCTCAGCCATCACCCCTAACTCCGGGGCACACGGTCCTCTCACCCATCACCCCTAATTCTGGGAAATACTGTGTTCTCACCTATGACCCTTAATTCTGGAGCACATTGTGTTCTCAACCATCACCCCTAATTCTGGGGCACTGTACTCCTACCCATCAAACCCCAGAATTAGAGGGTGATGGGTGAGAAAACTGCATACCCCAGAATTAAGGGTGAAGGGTGAGAACACAGTGTACCCCAGAATTAGGGGTGATGACAGCACATTGTACCCTGGCCACCTTCACCCAAGGTATCACCTACTAAACCACACTATGGATCCACCACAAGGGAAGATCATCCAGAGACACTCATATCTCAGGATCCAGACCCAGGGGACTCCCTCTCATCTGCCAGCACCCCACATTCCACTGATCCCTGCCAGCCCCCCCCACAATCCTCTGATCACTGCCCTCCCCATTATTCTGATCACCACCAGCCCCCCAACATTCCTCTGATCACTGCCACCCCCCCACTATTCCGATCACAGCCAGCCCCCCCATTATTCTGATCCCTGCCACCCCCCCCCCATTATTCTGATCACCGCCAGCCCCCCACATTCCTCTGATCACTGCCAACCCCCCCCCCCCCCACTATTCTGATCACAGCCAGCCCCCCCATTATTCTGATCACTGCCAGCCCCCCACATTTCTCTGATCACTGCCTCCCCCCTCATTATTCTGACCACCGCCAGCCCCCACATTCCTCTGATCACTGCCAACCCCCCCAACTATTCTGATCACGGCCAGCCCCCCCATTATTCTGATCACGGCCAGCCCCCCACATTCCTCTGAGCACTGCCAACCCCCCCATTATTCTGATCACTGCCAGCCCCTCCACATTCCTCTGATCACTGCCAGCCCCCCAGATTATTTTGATCACTGCCAGCCCCTCCACATTCCTCTGATCACCGCCACCCCCCACATTCCTCTGATCACTTCCAGTCCCCCCACATTCCTCTGATCGCCGTCACACTTACCAGGACCAGAGCGAATCTCTCCTCTAGCTCCCCCGGCTCCGGCATCGGGACTTTGAGCGGTAACAAAGTTGTCCCCGGGGGTCCCCCCGCACTCTCTGCGTTCCCCATTTTCGGGACCCCGGTGTACGGCTCCCCAAAGTCCGGGTATCCCCCCCTCCTCCTGTAGGCGCCCCGTTACTCCAGCACACACCGCCCGGCTCCCATCCTTTGTACTAGCGAGTCCCGCCTCGCAGCCCACACTAAACTCCGCTCCATTCACCCCAGCCGCACACTTCAAGCCACGCCCCTCCCAAGAGCCAGAAGTCACTCATTGGACCACAGGGACTGAGGAATTCCAGTCACATAGCGACCTCTGCTGTCTAGCATTGGAAGGACACAGTACATGCAGATCATCTATTGTGCAGAAGGAAGGATGCAGCGCTTGCCGTAGTCAGAGCAGGATGTAGACGAAGCCAGAACTTTTCATTTCCCTTCTGGATAGAGCAGAGAGTAGTTAGAACCCCTGGCAGTCTTTTGGCCATTTGTAACTCATTAAATCTAGTGACAACAAAAGGAAATGCTCCAAACTTAAAGGTGAAGTCTAAGTAGGATCTTTATTAACCACTTGAGCTCTGGAAGGCAGGGCTGGCTACCACCAGGGGACCATTTGGATACTCGGGCACTGCCCGAGGGTCCGGGGTCAGTAGGGGGCCCCATGAGATGCCCCTGGTACATTTTTCATAGGCTTTTTTGAGTTTGGGCAAGGACACAGGGGCCCCATGATCCCCTATTGCCCGGGGGGGCCCCATGAGTTGTCAGTCCGCCCCTGGCTACCACTAGGCATACTAGGCATCCGCCTAGGGCGCAGCCAGGGCCGCCAATAGGGCAGTACAGCCAGCTCTGCTGTAACATTGTTCCCTGGGCCCCATCAGTTCACCAGAGGGGCCCTGGAGGTGAGGAGCAGAAAGAGACTCCTTTTTTAATTTCAGGGCACAGGCAGCTAACGCCATACTGTGTTTTGCAATGCTGATCACTGACTGCCGGCCACAGCTGCTCACAGCCTCTCCCTGGCAGAGTGATTCTCTTACTGGCAGAGTGATTATCCCTTCCGCCACTGAGGAGGGCAGAAGGGGAGGCCATTCAACCGAGAGGTACAGACAGACAGACATATAGCCCCTTCTGTACTGTGTGATCATCATCATGATAATAATGACAATCACATAAGCACACTGAGATAATTCCTGTTAGTTATTATTTACACTTATGTTTGAGGGACATTGAAAATGTGAAGCTGAGCCACACTTTTACTGCCCCTCTACCACTCCCTATTATGCTGCAAAGTTACTGCCACCGTAATATGGCAATAGTGGCGTGGTGTTATGTAAAACCCCCCACCTCCTTACTACAATGGCAGTGCCTTTGCAGCATAATGGGGAGTTGTTGAGGAATGGTAAAAGTGTGGCTCAGCCGCATATTTTTAATGTCCCTCAAACACAAGTGTAAATAGGAACTAACAGGAAGCATCTAACTGAATGTGTGTAAATCTGACCAGCTGAGTGTCAGGTGGAAATGATCCAATAGTTGTGCAGCCTCCACACCTACCATGTGCCCTGTTATGTTTCCCAGGTTTAGCACTCCTATATACAGTTACAGCAGAGCTGGCTGTACTGCCCTATTGGCGGCCCTGGCCCTGGCTGCGCCCTAGGCGGATGCCTAGTTTGCCTATCAGCAGATCTGGGACCTGCATGGTGGGTGCCACTGATAGAAGGGAGAGAGATCAGCGAACACCTGTTCATTGATCTCCCCTTCCTGTAAATGACCCAGAAGCAATGTCCTTGTGTCATTGTCCCCAGAAAGGATTGGATGATGTTAGCTGGAGATGAAGCCATCTCTTGCAAACTTCAGCCAATCCATGAAGAAGAGGCATCCAGCCGATGAGGTGCCGCGCAAGCCGCGCTGCACGCGACATCACTTCCTCTAGCTGGTAACTGTGCAGTCATGCAACACTGTACCCAAATTACATTTATATAATTTTTTTTCACACAACTAGAGCTTTCCTTTGGTGGTATTTGATTACCACTGGGGTTTTTATATTATATAAATGAAAAGAGACCAAAAATTAGAAGAAAAAAAAATAAATTTTATATATATATATATATATATATATGTGTGTGTAAAAAATATAAAAATAATAATAATTTAATTTGTATAGTTTTTTTTAAATGTGTCCTTTTTTTATTTTTTATCACATTATTTTTTCTTTTTTACGATTTTTTTTTCAACACACTGTAACCAAAGCAATACAATGTTACCATATTAACATTAAAGTACTCTGAGCAAGTGATCAGGATTTTTTTTAACACATTATGATTGCTAATACCAAGGTATTTCATTGATATTTGCAATCATTGTTACTGAATGAAACTGATTCATTCAGTCTTTTGTTGTGATTAGCTGTGACTGGGCAAAGCTCATCATATGATACCGATGGGCTGTGATTGGCCCTGTTTGTATCATGTGACTGCTTTGACCAGTCACAGCTAACAAAATAATTGTATAAAATGGATTGCATAACAGGAAACCATTCATTGTATACAATTGACATGTGATCTGCTGCGATTGGTCACAGCAGTCACATGACACTGGCAACAGGGCTGTATAGTGATATGTCATCGGCTGTGTTCCGTAGACACAGCCGGTGACAGATCATGCTGCTGCGCGGCCCCGTGGCCGCGTGAGTGGCTCATTTTGACAGGACGTCATATGACGCCCAGTCACAACGAAGAGTGTCCCGCCCAGCTGTCAATCTGCTATAGGCTGGGCGGGAAGGTGTTAAACAGTGAAGATCACTATATCAACAGTTTTACCTGTCATGAATGGGTTTCCCATTCATGAACAGCTTGCTTTATGGTTAAGATCTGTGATTGGCTACAGCTAATCACATGATACAGGTAGCCAGGTACCATGTGATTGCTGTGGGCCAACCACAGATTACAGCAGTAAGCAAGCTATTCATGAATGGAAAACCATGCATGACAGGTTGTTTACATGATACCTGGTTGACAGTAACAGTGATCTAGTGGACACAGCGGTCACAGGACGGGTATGCTCGTGCCACCCACCCAGAGTATAATTACAGTGGGCCAGCAGCAAGTGGTTGCATAGCATATATCAGTGATGTGGGGGCAGGGGGCTGTATTTTGTGTTAGGAGGGGGTTGGGGGGACAAAGTATGTGTGAGAAGGGAGCTGTATTATGTGTGAATTGGAGGGGGGGCATATGTGAGGTGGAGGCATGGGGCTGTATTATGTCTGGGGGAGGGCTGTATCATGTTTGAGGAGGGGGCTTTATTCTGTATGAGATGTAATAGGGAGCTGTATTGTGTGTGAATAGGGAGGGGAATGGGGGTTGTATTATAAAGAAGTGGGCAGGGGGCTATATAGTGTGTGAAGGAGGGCTGTATTATGTGTGATCAGAGGACTATATTATGTGTGAGAAAAGGGTGGGAGGCTGTATTGTGTGTGAGGAGTGGGGCAGGGGGCTGTAATGCATGTGGAGAGAGGGGCAGAGGGACTGTATGCGACAATCGCGGCGTCAGACCCTAGCCCTTCTCACCAACTCGTGACCGAAGGACTAGCCAATCTAAAACCGCGCTGTCACGTGTGTAACAATGCCACGCTCAGCTACACCCTGCACAAAGATTTTCCAGCTAATGGACCACAATCTATGTGCCAGCAGCCTGAGAGCGATTGTTACTAGGTCAGGTTAATTACGCAATTAACCCTTCACACTGCCACCACTGCCTTTTTGTAGAGAAAAGGAGGAAACTCGCCAATATTAGCAATAACACTATGATGTTTGAATAATTGTCTGTATACCACTTTCACCACAGGCAGAGATATACAGTATATACTGTAGGTTTAAAACACACAGTAGCGCTCTTCAGAGACAGGGATTCTTAGTTTGCATTAAAGAGCTTTAGAAACAGTTCAACACTTTTCAGATAATAGGATTTATTACTAAAAAGGTCAAAAGGGTGCAATAAAAATATTTACAGAAAAAGATGTAGCCAATATATATATATATATATATATATATATATATATATATAAACACAGAGAGAAATAACACAGCAAAGAGATAACAGAAAGAAGTTTAGAGAGGTAGAGTACTTGCCAAAAGTCCTGGGTTAAGCAGATCAGGTTTTAGAGCAAAAGGGTACCGTCTCCCAAGTTGGTTCCAGTGTTAAAAAGGGAGAATTCTTCAACTTACTTCTCCAAAGCTGATAGCCTTTTTCTAGGAACTCAGCAGGGTGTCTCCTTATAGCAGAGAACCATTCGCCTCATTTGGGGAGGGGTGTTTGAGGCGGGAGACTCAGGCTACAACCAAAATCCCTCGCAAGTTATACCAGAGTCAATAACCTTCCCTATGTACATGTAACACTCTATCCACGGGTAGATTAATATGCAGAATCATCTGTTGAACGTGTAGATATCAAATAGGCCATATTTTACTATTCCAGCTAGAACTATATGGCTTTCTGCTCTCCTGTAGACTTCAACTAGGGGTGTAAGATATTAGACGACTCGCATTAAACTGAGCTATCCGAATATATGCTTGGTTTCCTGGTAATTATTTCCCATCTCCAGATATAAAATTATATGGAAAAGTGGGTTTTAAATGTGTTGTCTGTTTTATGGCTAGTTGGGATGTCTTTGAAGTCCCGTGAAGGACTGGTTTATGGCTTTACGATTATCTCAGATTGAGAAGCTAACAGACACCCGGGAACCAGCTAATTTGGGATTTATAACCATGAAGCTGTCCCGCTGTGCCTGATTGCCTGTGCACTTCTGAACCCAGCACACAGGGACCACATGTCACTCAACAGAGAGGGAGGGGGGATTGGAGGGAGAGAGATACAAGATGGAGGATCCTTAGCAAGATGGATGACCGCGTCCATCTCTGTGTGCACAATTGCTACACTGTACTATGTGTGAGGAGAGAAGTAGGGGGCTGTATTATGTTTGCAGAGGGGGCAGGGGGCTGTAAAGTGTGTGAGGAGGGAGAAGAAGGGGACCTTTACTATGTATGAGATGGAAGCAAGGGGCTGTATTATGTGTGTGTGGGGTATGGGGCTGTATTATGTGTGTGTGGGGTATGGGGTTGTATTATGTGTGTGTGTGGGGCATTGGGCTGTATTATGTGTGTGGGGGGCATGGGGCTGTATTATGTGTGTGTGGGGCATGGGGCTGTATTATATGTGTGTGGGGCATGGGGCTGTATTATGTGTGTGTGGGACATGGGGCTGTATTATGTGTGTGTGGGACATGGGGCTGTATTATGTGTGTGTGGGGCATGGGGCTGTATTATGTGTGTGGGGGGCATGGGGCTGTATTATGTGTGTGGGGGGCATGGGGCTGTATTATGTGTGTGTGGGGCATGGGGCTGTATTATGTGTGTGTGTGGGGCATGGGGCTGTATTATGTGTGTGTGGGGCATGGGGCTGTATTATGTGTGTGTGGGGCATGGGGCTGTATTATGTGTGTGTGGGGCATGGGGCTGTATTATGTGTGTGTGGGGCTGTATTATGTGTGTGTGGGGAATGGGGCTGTATTATGTGTGTGTGGGGCATGGGGCTGTATTATGTGTGTGGGGCATGGGGCTGTATTATGTGTGTGTGGGGCATGGGGCTGTATTATGTGTGTGTGGGGCATGGGGCTGTATTATGTGTATGTGGGGCATGGGGCTGTATTATGTGTGTGTGGGGCATGGGGCTGTATTATGTGTGTGGGGGGCATGGGGCTGTATTATGTGTGTGTGGGGCATGGGGCTGTATTATGTGTGTGTGGGGCATGGGGCTGTATTATGTGTGTGTGTGGGGCATGGGGCTGTATTATGTGTGTGTGGGGCATGGGGCTGTATTATGTGTGTGTGGGGCATGGGGCTGTATTATGTGTGTGTGGGGCTGTATTATGTGTGTGTGGGGAATGGGGCTGTATTATGTGTGTGTGGGGCATGGGGCTGTATTATGTGTGTGGGGCATGGGGCTGTATTATGTGTGTGTGGGGCATGGGGCTGTATTATGTGTGTGTGGGGCATGGGGCTGTATTATGTGTGTGTGGGGCATGGGGCTGTATTATGTGTGTGTGGGGCATGGGGCTGTATTATGTGTGTGTGGGGCATGGGGCTGTATTATGTGTGTGGGGGGCATGGGGCTGTATTATGTGTGTGTGGGGCATGGGGCTGTATTATGTGTGTGTGTGGGGCATGGGGCTGTATTATGTGTGTGTGGGGCATGGGGCTGTATTATGTGTGTGTGGGGCATGGGGCTGTATTATGTGTGTGTGGGGCTGTATTATGTGTGTGTGGGGAATGGGGCTGTATTATGTGTGTGGGGCATGGGGCTGTATTATGTGTGTGTGGGGCATGGGGCTGTATTATGTGTGTGTGGGGCATGGGGCTGTATTATGTGTGTGTGGGGCATGGGGCTGTATTATGTGTGTGTGGGGAATGGGGCTGTATTATGTGTGTGTGGGGCATGGGGCTGTATTATGTGTGTGGGGCATGGGGCTGTATTATGTGTGTGTGGGGCATGGGGCTGTATTATGTGTGTGTGGGGCATGGGGCTGTATTATGTGTGTGTGGGGCATGGGGCTGTATTATGTGTGTGTGGGGCATGGGGCTGTATTATGTGTGTGGGGGGCATGGGGCTGTATTATGTGTGTGGGGGGCATGGGGCTGTATTATGTGTGTGTGGGGCATGGGGCTGTATTATGTGTGTGTGTGGGGCATGGGGCTGTATTATGTGTGTGTGGGGCATGGGGCTGTATTATGTGTGTGTGGGGCTGTATTATGTGTGTGTGGGGAATGGGGCTGTATTATGTGTGTGTGGGGCATGGGGCTGTATTATGTGTGTGGGGCATGGGGCTGTATTATGTGTGTGTGGGGCATGGGGCTGTATTATGTGTGTGTGGGGCATGGGGCTGTATTATGTGTGTGTGGGGCATGGGGCTGTATTATGTGTGTGTGGGGCATGGGGCTGTATTATGTGTGTGTGGGGCATGGGGCTGTATTATGTGTGTGTGTGGGGCATGGGGCTGTATTATGTGTGCATGGGGCATGGGGCTGTATTATGTGTGTGTGGGGCATGGGGCCGTATTATGTGTGTGTGGGGCTGTATTATATGTGGGGGGTATGGGGCTGTATTATGTGTGTGTGGGGAATGGGGCTGTATTATGTGTGTGTGGGGCATGGGGCTGTATTATGTGAGTGTATGGCATGGGGCTGTATTATGTGTGTGTGTGGGGCTGTATTATGTGTGTGGGGGGTATGGGGCTGTATTATGTGTGTGTGGGGCATGGGGCTGTATTATGTGTGTGTGGGGCATGGGGCTGTATTATGTGTGTGTGGGGTATGGGGCTGTATTATGTGTGTGTGGGGCATGGGGCTGTATTATGTGTGTGAGGCATGGGGCTGTATTATGTGTGTGTGGGGTATGGGGCTGTATTATGTGTGTGTGTGGGGTATGGGGCTGTATTATGTGTGTGTGGGGCATGGGGCTGTATTATGTGTGAGAAGAGAGGGCAGTGGGACTGTATGATGTAAATGGAGGGGGTAAAGGATACTGTGTGGTGTGTAAGGTGGGGGGCGAAGGGAAGCTGTGTTGTGTGTGAAGAGGGGGGCTGTGTAATGTGTGAGGAGGCAGGGTAGGGGGTTGTATTATGTGTAAGGAGGGGGCAGGGGAACCTGCACTAATTTGCACAATCACTCCCCCCAGTAAACATCTCCCCCCTCCCATCCCCCTTCCCAGCACAAAAAAACCCCCAAAATGTATTTTCCCAGAAAACATTCTCTCCCCCCTCAAGCAAAAATCCCACCCCTCTCAATCCCTATTTTAGTACAGATTCTCCTCCTCCCAGTGTAAATCCTTTCTCCATTTCTAGCATAAATCTTCTTTCCCAAATCCCTCCTCCCAGCACAAATCCTCTCCCCGCTTCTAGCATGAAGCCACCCCACACCTCCATCCTGCCACAAATACCCTACCCCCAAATCCCCCCCCAGCACAAATCCTTTCCCCACTTCTAGCATGAACCCACTCCTCCATCTCGGCACAAATACCCCACCCCCAAATCCCCTCCCAGCACAAATCCTTTCCCCACTTCTAGCATGAAGCCACCCCACCCCTCCATCCTGCCACAAATACCCTACCCCCAAATCCCCTCCCAGCACAAATCCTTTCCCCACTTCTAGCATGAAGCCACCCCACCCCTCCATCCCGGCACAAATACCACACCCCCAAATCCTCTCCCATCAAAAATCCTCTCCCCACTTCTAGCATGAAGCCACCCCACCCCTCCATCCAGGCACAAATACCCCACCCCCAAATCCCCTCCCAGCACAAATCCTCTCCCTGCTTCTAGCATGAAGCCATCCCACCCCTCCATCCCAGCACATATACCCTACCCCCAAATCCCCTCCCAGCACAAATCCTTTCCCCACTTCTAGCATGAAGCCATCCCACCCCTCCATCCCGCCACAAATACCCCACCCCCAAGTCCCCTCCCAGCACAAATCCTTTCCCCACTTCTAGCATGAAGCCACCCCACCCCTCCATCCCGGCACAAATACCACACCCCCAAATCCTCTCCCATCAAAAATCCTCTCCCCACTTCTAGCATGAAGCCACCCCACCCCTCCATCCAGGCACAAATACCCCACCCCCAAATCCCCTCCCAGCACAAATCCTCTCCCTGCTTCTAGCATGAAGCCATCCCACCCCTCCATCCCAGCACATATACCCTACCCCCAAATCCCCTCCCAGCACAAATCCTTTCCCCACTTCTAGCATGAAGCCATCCCACCCCTCCATCCCGCCACAAATACCCCACCCCCAAGTCCCCTCCCAGCACAAATCCTTTCTCCACTTCTAGCATCAAGCCACCCCACCCCTCCATCCAGGCACAAATACCCCACCCCCAAAACCCCTCTCAGCAAAAATCCTCTCCCTGCTTCTAGCATGAAGCCATCCCACCACTCCATCCCAGCACAAATACCCCTCCCAGCACAAATCCTTTCCCCACTTCTAGCATGAAGCCATCCCATCCCTCCATCCCAGCACAAATACCCCACCCCCAAATCCCCTCCCAGCACAAATCCTTTCCCCACTTCTAGCATGTAGCCATCCCACCACTCCATCCCGGCACAAATACCCTACTCCCAAATCCCCTCCCAGCACAAATCCCTTCCCCACTTCTAGCATAAAGCCATCTAGGCACAAATACCACACCCACAAATCCCCTCCCAGCACAAATCCTTTTCCCACTTCTAGCATGACGCCATCCCACCCCTCCATCCCAGCACAAATACCCCACCGCCAAATCCCCTCCCAGCACAAATCCTTTCTCCGCTTCTAGCATGAAGACACCCCACCCCTCCATCCCAGCACAAATACCCCACCCCCAAATCCCCTCCCAGCACAAATCCTTTCCCCACTTCTAGCATGAAGCCACCCCACCCCTCCATCCTGCCACAAATACCCTACCCCCAAATCCCCCCCCAGCACAAATCCTTTCCCCACTTCTAGCATGAAGCCACCCCACCCCTCCATCCTGCCACAAATACCCTACCCCCAATTCCCCCCCAGCACAAATCCTTTCACCACTTCTAGCATGAAGCCATCCAGGCACAAATACCCCACCCCCAAATCCCCTCCCAGCACAAATCCTTTTCCCACTTCTAGCATGACGCCATCCCACCCCTCCATCCCAGCACAAATACCCCACTGCCAAATCCCCTCCCAGCACAAATCCTTTCTCCGCTTCTAGCATGAAGCCACCCCACCCCTTCATCCCAGCACAAATACCCCACCCCCAAATCCCCTCCCAGCACAAATCCTTTCCTCACTTCTAGCATGAAGCCACCCCACCCCTCCATCCTGGCACAAATACCCCACCCCAAATCCCTTCCCAGCACAAATCCTTTCCCCACTTCTAGCAGGAAGCGACCCCACCCCTCCATCCTGGCACAAATACCCCACCCCCAAATCCCCTCCCAGCAATCCTCTCCCCACTTCTAGCAAGATACTTTTCCCCAAGTCCTCCCTTCCAGTACAAGCTCGCCCCCCGCCCCCCAATTTTGGGTTAAATCCTCTTCCACCCCCATCCTCCCCAGTACAAATCCTCTTTCCCCTAAATCCCCCACACCTGCACAAGTCCTCTCCCCAGATCTATCACAAATCCTCCCACCAAAATCCCCCCTCCCAGTACAGACCCTAAAAACACAAATCCTCTCTCCTAATATAAATCCATATTTCCCAACTGTCCCAGTTTTGGTGGGACCTTCCCAAAAAAAAATCCTGCAAATGCAGACAAATGGCCCGTTCACACCAGAACGAACTGTGGGAACCCCATGTTCCATGCTTATTTCCTACACTGCTTTCAAATGCACTGTTGCAATCTGCAGCACGTGTCAGTGTGAACTGTAACAGCATTAGCTTTAATGGCACCCCAAACGTAGGTCACAAATGCGCTGTTTCTATTTAAAGGTGACAGTAGTGAGCAGCAGGGAGAAAAGTGAGCAGAGCCGGAGGTGGCGGAACTTTCCAGCTCGAAAAAAAAATCACTGCTGGTGCCCATGCCAGCACACCCCTGCCCAGAAATTCAATGGAGCCAAGTGTCGAAACTTGTTCCAGCACTGGGCTCCATTCCTGGACTTAGCTTTGATTTGCCGGGACGCTAGTACTTACATCAAACTACGGGACAGTCCCAGCGAATCCGGGACTGTTGAGAGGTATGAGTCTCCACCCCTACCTCTCAAAGCCCCTTATGCAACTGAGAACAGAGGTTATGTAATCACTTATGAAAAAAGAAAAAAATATATTCCAAATGGTTAACACCCCCCTCTGTTCACCTCTGCTGTAGTGCTCTAGCACTCTTTAAATGTGCCTGGTAACACACTCATTGATGGCAGTGGTGGGAAGCACTCTCAAGCCTGTTTCTGATTGTTTATAGCCCCCATGTGAGCAGCATTTAACAGAGGTGGTGGTAGGTTCAGGGGCGGACTGACAACTCATGGGGCCTCCGGGCAATAGGGGATCATGGGGCCCCTGTGTCCTTGCCCAAACTCAAAAAAGCCTATGAAAAAGGTACCAGGGGCATCTCATGGGCCCCCTACTGACCCCGGGCCCTCGGGCAGTGCACGAGTTTCCAAATGGTCAGTCCGCCCCTAGTAGGTGGGAACTTGGGGGGCAGGATTTACATATGAAAGATCAGGTGATTTACACATCAGTGATCGGAGGATTTACATACGAATTCTGCTATATTTACATATGAATTGGCTGTAAACACTGTACAGGGCTGTGCAGAGGTAGTGACAGGTTTCATGCTGTGATCTTAGGACACAGACTGTGTTGGATTTTTAGACACATATAATACTTCTTCTAGTGTCTTGAGGCGATTATGAATGAAAGAGCCATTGAAATAAAAAATGAAGTGTGATTTTATTCTATCACACAATGGTGTAAAATAACAATGTAAAGCGTATTATGAACAGTTCCATGTAGATAAAACTACTGTAAAAATGACAAGCAAACGTTTAAAGAAAGAGTCACCATTATCTGTCATGGCTGTCCTTGCCATGTGCGATACTCCATGTCCTTGTCCGTCTCAATCTCTACTTGTCCTTCTCATGTCTCCTTGGGAAGAACCGGACGTGACTATATTGTAGCCGGAAGTGATCTCAGTATGCACCTGTTGCAGCTTCTCAGACGTGTGTATGCAAGAGTCATGTAGCGTGTAAGTGTGTGTGTGAGAGTCTCTCTTGTCCGATGTCTCATGGTCTTTTAAGAGGCAAATGTACGTCATAGTTAGTGATCTTAATACCTTCTATGGAAATTATTACTGCTTAGCAAAGCCATTTCATATAAGGAAGGGATGCTATACATATGATGTTTGATGGACAGGAACATATGAATGCTGATGTAAATAATATTATAAGCTAATGACGTAACCCTCAGCTATATATATTTAAAGAATAATATAGCTTAAGAACATATCAATGTATAATCACTAAACTATATATGTATCAATGTTAGAGACGTATACTAAATACACACAGATACTATTAAAATACATAATGTAATGAGTCCTCCTAATAACCTTGACATAACTACCAGATACTCCTATGCCTAAATATAGTATACTCAGCTTTCAACTGAGTTAGCTAGTTCCTGTCTTATTTTACTGTCTCAGCTTGACTTATTCATATCTTTTTCAGTCTCAGTTTAATTTGTATATCTTTTGGTCTCAGCTATAATTGAAGAATTGTAATACTACCATTTGTCAATAGACCATTTACACATATTAATATTAATTATGACTAATCATAAAAACCAAATATTTTGCAAGCTTGCCATCAATATAAGTGCCGAATCATAATTTAGATTTAACAGACTGGGACACTGCCTTCAAGGGACAGGTGAATAAAAAGTGGCTTTGTCCTGGCAAATCCAGGTCAGCTGACAAGTATGGCGACAGGTGTGCTGAATAAGAGGTGCAGTAGGAGCAGAGGTGATTGGTGGAATAAGGGTGGGAGGGTTGCTGGGGGAGGGGTTTGCTTAAAGTAGAACTTAGCCCTAAAAACTTTCTAGCAGGAAGAATTTTTATTGCAGAAAAGGAATACTGTGTTTTTTCTGCAATGTCTCAGTAAATTCTGACTGAGCAGCGCATGTCCATGAGTTATGTCATCCTAGCGTCAAGATGGCTAAACAACCAAACCCAGAATAAGCTGGGAAGAAGATGTCTGGGCCAGTGATGGAGCTCATAAATGTTGCAATACTGAAAGGGAGGTGGGAACTGAATGATTTATTTCTGATTCAAGGTAGAGTGGGTGGGTTGCCTTTTTCTTGGGGGGGTATGTTACTGGTAAAGAACATTGCTTGTTTTTTGCCAGACTGCTTTCACTCTGCATCTGCGCATCACAAACCAAAAACTCTTTTTAATTCATTTTGAATATTCAAAGCAAACTCCACCATCTATCCATGTTTCCATGCTATATTTACTGAGAAATCACTTTGAAAAGCAGCCCTTTAGCATTTCTGGCTGTTGCCATCTTGAGTAAGGGCAGATTATTCACGTAGCATTTACTTCCTGGAATCCATCTATCCTTAGTTCTGGCATGCAGGCAGAAGGGTGTACTTAGCTGAGAAATCCCCTCCTCGCCTCCTGAAGACTCCTGGGATGTATGACATTATTTACGTAGGCAAGGAAAACAGGAAGTAACTGAAAAAAATGGGGAAAAAAAGGTTTAAATAGAAGCAAATATGATATAATTTCTAATCTATTTACCAATGCTAGCAGCATAGGGATTACAAATAGTCAATGTTGATTCAAGAACTGAAGTTCCAGTTTAACTGCCTCCTGCCTGACATATAAGGAAATGACGAGCGGGTGGCGGTTCTCTCGTTCTGGGAGGATGTCATATGATGTCCTCCCACTCTAACCGCATGTGTGCGCCCCCGGGGGCACGCAGCGAACGGTGGTGCACTGTGTCCCTGGGACACAGCGAATCACCAATCAGTGGAAAGAGCCGATGACATCGGCTCTGTCACCTGATCAGCTGTGTCCAATCACAGCTGATCACATTTAAATAAGGAAATGCTGGTTATAGGCATTCCTCAGAGGGGACATGTACACTGATCACCAGGGCACTGATGATCAGTGCCCTGATGATCAGTGTAGCCTAACCAGAGCCACCTGTCAGTGTCCATCAATGCCACTTGCCAGTGCCCATCAATGCCACATATCAGTGCCTACCAGTGCACATCAATGCCACATATCATTGCCCATCTGAGCTGCCTTAAAGTTCCAGTCAGTGCTGCCAATCAGTGCCGCCTATCAGTGCCACCTAACAGTGCCAGTCAGTGCTGCCTATCAGTGCCAGTCAGTGCTGCCTATCAGTGCCGCCTATCAGTGCCACCTAACAATGCCAGTCAGTGCTGTCCATCAGTGCCGCCCATCAGTGCCATATATGAGTTCTGCCTTTCAGTGTCCATCAGTAATACCTGTCAATGCCCATCAGTGCCACCTACCAGTGCTTCATCATCAGTGCCACCTATCAGTGCCCATCAGTACAGCCTATCAGTGTCCATCACTGCAGCCTCATTAGCGCAAATCAGTGAAGGAGAAAAATTACTATTTTACAAAATTTTATAATAGAAACTAGAAAAAAACTTTTTTTTTTTTAATTTTCAGTTGTTTTTGGTTTGTTTAGCAAAAAATAAATACCCAGTGGTGATTAAATATCATCAAAAGAAAGCTCTGTCTAAAAAAAAAATAATAAAAATTTCATATGAGTACAGTGTTGCATGACTGCGCAATTGTCATTCAAAGTGTGACAGCACTGAAAGCTGAAAATTGGCCTGGGCAGGAAGGGGGTGAAAGTGCCCGGTAGACAAGTAGTTAAGTATACCTGACAGCTGCATTTGTATGGTGGGAGTGCAGCAGTCAGGATTATGCAACATACAGCAAGGTATACAGAGTGCAGCAGTAAGAATTACGTAACATACTGGAGTGGATTTACAAAAGGCAAATAGACAGTGCACTTTGGAAGTGCAGTTGCACTCATTTTCGCCAGAGCTTAGTGAATGGGGTAAAACTTCACATGGGAAAGAATACCCAATCAGGTGCAAGGAAAATTTAAAAAAACAAACATTTTTGGTTGCACATGACTGGATAATGGAATCAGCAGAGCTTTGCCATATCCACTAAGTTCTGGGGAAAATGTACTTGCAGCTCTGCAGAGTAACCAGACAGCTTCTAACTTTAGCTTAGTTCAATTGAAGCTGAATGGCTACCATGCACAGCTGCACCAAAATCTGTGTGCTCCAGTTTTGGCAAATTTCCCCCAAAGTCTGTGTCTATATCCATATTCTTCTGTCACCAGATTAAGCTTTTTTAAACAAAATCATCTGGATAGGGAAAAAGCTTGAAGGATACATGTGTGTTAATTATTTACCTTTTCCTGTATTGGAATGATTAGGTATAATGATTAGAAATCGAAACTTCCAGGAATGACAAAATCTAATATTTACTTCTCTAACCTTCCACTGACTATTGTTTCCTCCTGCTAACCATTGATACCTGGTATTTTTCCTCCCCAGACCACAGAAAATTTTCCATCACCTAACCATTAATCCTGGACATCTGTTTCTCACACCGATCACGAACACTGGCCATTTTTTTTCCCATTGACCACAGATGCCAGTCATCTTTTCCTCCTGCTGACCAGCAACATAAGGGGCACTATGGCATATATTGCTGACCACTGCACTGTATACAGTGGGGTTGATTTTATGGAGACTGGAGAGTGCATAATTTGCTGTAGCTGTGGATGGTAGCCAATCAGCTTCTAACTTCAGCTTGTTCAATTAGGTTTTGATAATAAAACCCAAAAACTCATTGGTTTCAACCCATTTTGTTGTACATAACAATGTGCTTACTGCTGTATGCAGTTGTAGCGCTACCCCCACATGAGCCACTTGTGTCTTGCCCAGGCTTTCCACCGCAGCCAAGCACACAGCATTTCCTTAGCTAGGTGCACACAACTTCTTACTCTAGTCTAGGGCAGGGGCGGACTGACATTTGGAAACTCAGGCACTGCCCGAGGGCCCGGGGTCAGAAGGGGGCCCCATGAGATGCCCCTGGTACCTTTTTCATTGGCTTTTTTGAGTTTGGGCAAGGACACAGGGGCCCCATGATCCCCTATTGCCCAGGGGCCCCATGAGTTGTCAGTCCACCCTGGCCTAGGGGTTGTAGTTTTTTTTGTTGTTTTATTTATTTTTGTGGAATTGGGATAGGGAACGGATATAGCAGGATACTCCAAATCAAAATATGCACAATTGAGGACAGCTTTCTCAAAGTTGAACTGTGTAGCAGACTGTACAGGAATGGAGAAAAGTCCCTTTGTAGATATGTAGACTTAGTGGGTTATTGCTCTTCTGGACACCAACAGGAAGAAGGGTCAGCCGCACACCAGAGGATTGATGAATATAGTGTATATTTATTGATCCATAGGACACACAAAACACCAGGACATGAATACAGGTCCTGTATTTATGTCCTGGTGTTTTGTGTGTCCTATGGATCAATAAATACACACTATAGTCATCAATCCTCCAATGTGCGGCTGACCCTTCTTCCTTTTGCATTGTGTGTGGTGGTGAGCCAGAGCCTGCACCTGTCGTGGATTGATCTGGATTGTTTGCCTGAGCGGTATACCTCTGTTCTTTGTTTTCTGGACACAGCCATTGTCCCCTCTAGCTTACACCCAGCAGCTGACTATATAGATCCCGAGGGGGGTTAAACAGCAGAAGTCCCAGCATCCATGTAGAACAGTCTGTACTCACAAGGCTCTTGCTGCAGGTCACCTTCGTGATACCAGACAGGATCTGTGGACATCTCCTTCAGTCAGCTCCCAGAAGCAACCTTGGGTTTCAGCCTTCTGGCTCTCGGATCGCCCACCCAAAGCCTCCTGGAAGCAAGAGCCAAGGAGGCAGCTGGCTCCGTTGGCTGATCCTCCCTTCTCACAGAAAGTAGAAGAACCCAGATCACATGTTCTCACTGAATATAAATACTAGTACCCAGCATTCTCAGGGGCACCATTCCCTGTAATTGGCTGGAACTTCATCCATATTCATGCTGCTGATCTGCATGGGTCACTCCTGTTCACCCAGAACCTTCCAAGTTTTCCTGGATACAGAGGAGCCAATAAAAGCAGCAGCAGCACTGTGAGACACACAGGATCTCTCACGAAATAATTGTAGCTTCCTAAGAAGCTACTATGTTTTACCTATCAGTCTCCTGTTAAGCAGGAGTCCACACTATACTAAACTGGACTACAGGCAGTCCCCGAGTTAAGTACATTCGGCTTACGTAATACTCATACTTACGTACACTTCCCTCGGGACCGGAAGTCAAGCTGTCAGCATTCTTGTGCAGCAAGCTGATAAGAGACTAGCTGATAAGAGACATCAGAGAGACATAAGAGACAGAGACATCCATTGCTCGTTACTTGTGGGGCTAGCAGTGTCTGCCCACTATCTCCAAAGTGATTTAAGACTGTCTGTCTGCACCTCCGGGGAGAGGAAAGGAGAGGCTGTCAGGCTGCTCACTGAAGTGATCCTCCGTCTGTGCAGGGGGGAGGGGGCAGCGTGTGCTGTGTAAAGGAGAGCAGAGTTCTCTCATACAGTACATTACAGTACAGTGTAGTTTAGCCAAGATAGTTTAAAGTTGTACTCTACACTGTACAAGAGTTTACAGTATAATATTTGAATGTTGAATTTGATGTTTAAACATTTACATGCACATAAAAGTTAAATATGTTAAGGCAAACATGTGTCCAAGCTGCAGTTCTTATGCAAAACACCAGTTTAGAGCCTCTTGAGGTTTTACTGCTTTCTGTAACCTTATTACAAAAACGTAATCTAATATCCTGTCGTTTGGTTAGTAGTTAGTGCTTATAAAAGTGCCTGATTCAACTTATGAACAAATTCGACTTATGAACAAACCTACAGTCCCTATCTTGTACGTAACCCGGGGACTGCCTGTATATACATCCTAGCAACCTACCTAGGAAGGGGCTAAACAGTATTACAGTATTACATACTCCCGATTAACATATTTATTTTCTCAATGGCTCCTGGTTACTAAGTAGTTTCTGGCTATTTTCAATAAGGTCTTTTTTAAATGTACACTTAGAGTGACAATGAGGTTATAGCAGAAAGGGGAGTGCAGCTTACGTAAGGCATACTGAACTGGACAGCTGGAAATGGTTCTGTGCTGCTGTATGCCTTACACTGGTGGAAACCAAAGGGGTAAAGTGTTCAGTATGTTAACTCCAACAGTAAACTTATATGTTCCCTTTTGGCCTCTGAAATAAACCATTGAAAGCAATTTGTTTTATCTGTTTGATAAGTGCAAAAAATACATGTTGATCATGCCAAAAATCCATTGAGCTCATAACTTCCTGTGAATTTTGGCACTTTTCATTGTTTTCCTCAAGTAGACCTTCACTCAAACTTAACTTCCTCTCCTCTACTCCACACTGCCTCCCTTTTCAACAGTGGGAGAATATCTAGGTTTTTGTTTAGCTTTTTTTAAACTAGCGGCACCCTACTTCTGGGTCCCTTGTCTGGGCTAGGATGACGTACTTGGACACTCATGGCCTCCTAGAAGATTTGCACTGTCCGGCCACTTTCTTAGGTACACCTGTTCAATTGCTTAGTAACACAAATTGCTAATCAGCTAATCACATGGCAGCAACTCAATGCATTTAGGCATCTAGACATGGTGAAGACAACTTGCTGAAGTTCAAACTGAGCATCAGAATGGGGAAGAAAGGAGATTAAAGTGACTTTGAACATGGCATGGTTGTTAGTCCCAGGCAGAGTAGTTTGAGTATTTCAAAAACTGCCGATCTACTAGGTTTTTCACACACAACCATCTCTAGGGTTTACAGAGAATGGACCAATAAAGAGAAAATATCCAGTGAGCGGCAGTTGTGTCTATGAAAACACCTTGTTGATGTCAGAGGTCAGAGGAGAATGGGCAGACTGGTTCGAGATGATAGAAATGCAACAGTAACTCTATATTTCGATATGGACCAAAATCAATGAGGAATATTTCCAACACCTTGTTGAATCTATGCCAATAAGTATTAAGGCAGTTCTGAAGGCAAAAGGGGGTCCAACCCAGTACTAGCAAGGTGTGCCTAATAAAGTGGCTGGTGACTGTATACAGTTGTGTTCAAAATAATAGCAGTCAGACATCACTAACCTGATCAATCACTGTTTTTGGTAGAAATGATATTTCTACATGGCAAATAATTTACTAGCAGGTGTAGTAGAGTAATAGAAATCCAACAGTCATGACATGCATGCTGGTGATTCTGTGTAATTGAATCACTAATTGAAAGGGGCATGTTCAAAATAATAGCAGTGTGGAGTTCTATTAGTGAGGTCATTCATTCTTTGAAAAACAAGTGGCAATTATTGCCCTTATTTAAGGAAGGAAGGCAGCAAATGTTGTACATGCTGGTTACAGTGCATTTCTCTCTGAAATTCTGAGGAAAATGGGTAGTTCCAGACATTGTTCAGAAGAACAGCGTACCTTGATTAAAAAGTTGATTGGAGAGGGGAAAACATATAAAGAAGTGCAGAAAATGATAGGCTGCTCAGCTAAAATGATCGCAAATGCTTTAAAATGGCAACCAAAACCTGAAAGATGTGGAAGAAAGCAAAAAACTACCGTTCCAATGGATAGAAGAATAGCCAAAATGGCAAGGACTCAGCCAACAATCAGCTCCAGGAAGATCAAAGAAGGTCTAAAGTTACCTGTGAGTACTGTTACAATTAGAAGACGCCTATGTGAAGCCAAGCTATCTGCAAGAAGCCCCCGCAAAGTCCCACTGTTGAAAAAAAGACATGCTGAAGAGGTTACAATTTGCCAAAGAGCACATTGACTGGCCTAAAGAGAAATGGCGCAACATTTTGTGGACTGATGAAAGTAAGATTGTTCTTTTTGGGTCTAGTGGCCGGAGAAAGTTTGTCAGACGACCCCCAAACACTGAATGCAAGTCACAGTACACTGTGAAGACAGTGAAGCATGGTTGCGCAAGCATCATGATATGGAGATGTTTCTCATACTATGGTGTTGGGCCTATTTATCGCATACCAGGGATCATGGATCAGTTTGAATACAACAGAATACTTGAAGAGGTCATGCTGCCTTATGCTGAAGAGGAAATGTCCTTGAAATGGGTGTTCCAACAAGGCAACGACCCCAAACACACCAGTAAACGTGCAACATCTTGCTTCTAGACCAACAAGATTGACGTTATGGAGTGGCCCGCCCAATTCCCCAATCTTAATCCAATAGAAAACTTGTGGGGTGACATCAAAAATGCGGTTTCTGAGGCAAAACCAAGAAATAGAGAAGAATTGTGGAATGTAGTCCAATCATCCTGGGCTGGAATACCTGTTCACAGGTGCCAGAAGTTGGTTGACTCCATGCAACACAGATGTACAGCAGTTCTCAGAAACAGTGCTTATACAACTAAATATTAATTAAGTGATTCAAAGGAAAGCAAAATCTTCAAACATTTTTCAGTTTATATAGTGAATGTTTGAGTTTGTAAAGAAGAATACAAACACTGCTATTTTTTTGAACAGTCTAATATTCACTTTTCTTCAATTTTGTTTAGAGGAACAACACAAATGTGATATATTTTTTCTTCATGTTTTGATGTGGAATAGAATGTGTAGTGTTCCCAATGCATTTGTGTGTATGGACATAAAAGCTATTAGAAGGATTTTGAGCTTTATTCACTTTTTTCAACACACTGCTATTATTTTGAACACAACTGTATGCACACATCCCAAGAGGCTATGGAGTCAAGCTATCACAATTGTTGACCTTGCAGTTTCATTTAAGCCCCACTGAATATCTACACATGTGCAGGATCAGGTGAGCATCATCAGGGGGTCAGCTATCCAATGAAAAAGCAACAGCAGGCTCCTGATTATGGAAGATTCAAGATTGCATCGCAGGACAGGATGTGCAGTGGAAAAGTGGTGGGTAAGAAAAGGGCAACACAGGATTCTCTAGGCCTCTGTGTATGCTTATCCTGCATAAAGAAGTGTCAAAAGTAAGTTGTGGGAAAGTACATTTTGAAAAGTAAAAATTCAGGAGGGTGAAGTTCCTCTTTATGCATCAGCTCTGCTTAGTTCAACTCTGTGAACTAAATAACACTTCCTCTTATGTTGTCTACATGACAAGAGTGGGATGCAGTTCCAAAATTCTTACACTTTCTGTCCCTGGGTGACAGTGATGATCCTTCATAGACACAGCACAGTGAATTAGTGTTGTCACCAGGTGAAAAAAAAGGAAAAGACGCAGAAAACATTTAGTTGCCACATCTAAGGACTGGTAAAGTGGAATATAAAACATTTTGTTCATGGTTTCATACAGTTTAACTTGAGTATTTATCAAGGTTTCTGAGAGAACATCAGATAGATAACAGCCAATCAAATTCCAGTCTGCACTGTAATATGTTCACTATATCCATCAATGTCATCGGTGGACGTAGGGACAGTATAAGCACTGATCCTGGCCTCATTGGATTCTAGGCCGCTACTACTTACACTCAGCACTGCATGAGTACACATGCTCTGACCCTAGCACTGCTCGGTTTACCTATTCTTGTGCGAGCCAGGATTGGACCTACTGAGCTTTTTTACCTTTAGGAACAGAGTGTTGATTCCCTGAACCCGCTTATTCATTTGGTTACCTATTATCAACATGGGACCTGTATGTACAGTATATCCAGCTGGATTTCCATTGACTAATGCAGATCATGGAACTTTATATAGATTACTAGTGTCCATTTGCATTTTCCCAGCTGCAGTTTTCCCACTGTGGTCATTGTGACGATCGTGGCGTCAGACCACAGACCTCCTCACCAAACTCGTGACCGAAGGACTAGCCAATCTAAAACCGCGATGTCACGTGCGTAACAATGCCACGCCCAGCTGCACCTTGCACTCCGATTTTCCAGCTAACTGGACCACAATCGACGTACCTGCAGCCTGGGAGCGTTTGTTACTGGATCAGGTTAATTACGCAATTAACCCTTCACACTGCCACCACCTCCTTTTTGTACAGAGAAAGAGGAAACTTAGCAATACACTAGGATGATTGGTTAATCGCCGGTATACCGCTATCTCCGCGGACAGGTTATACAGAGGGTTAAACACTCATAGTAGCGCTCTTCAGCGGAAGGGAATCGTAAGTCACATTAAAGAACTATAGAAACAGTTCAACACTTTCAGAAAGTAAGATTTATTACTAAAAGGTCAAAAGGGTGCAGTAGAAACATTTACAGAAAAAAGATGTAGCCAATAGCCATTATATATATATATATATATATATATATATATATACAGAGCACAACAGCACAGCAAACAGATAACAGAAAGACGTTTAGGTAAATAAGTACTTGCCAAATAGATGCCTGGGGTTAAGCAGTTGCAAGTTATTAAAACGCAGAAGGTCCTCACTTCTCTGTCTACACTCAAAGCATAACAGCCTCCTTTCTGCCCAAAATCAACTGGTATCTTCCTACAACGGACAACCCAATTACCTTATTTGGCAAATAATTGTTAGGCAGGGGGCTCAGCATCAAACACTGATTGCACTCCTGAGGGAGGGGGAAATGAGGGGATAACATTAAGACTTCTTAACACAGTGAGGGCCGTGCCTGGCTCTTGTATGCACGATTGCTACACCTCCCCCCTCAGGTGATTGCATATGAGTTTAAGAGAAATACCAAAATGCAGAAGTTTGAAGCAAAATGGAGAACCGCACCTCTCCCTGTGTGCATGATTGTGACAGTCATCACGGGATTCTTGGCCAGGTTATTGCTGTATAGGTGTTTCAGTCCATCCTGTGGTCTACCCACATTCTAAGTGCTCCAGTGTCCCCAACTTTCCTTGGTGACCTGATGTAGGCAAATTTAACCATTGTGGTTAGTGGTATTTACCTATCACCTTTCCATGTTTCCCACAGTGGTCGGGGCTTTTGTGGATATTCCAGTAGGTGGGAGTCCTATTTGGTGTTGGGTGATTGGGGGTTAGGTTTCTTGTGGGGGGTAGAGAGGATCGGGGGGTTGGTCTTTTCCTGGATGTGGGTTTGTGTGTTGGGGAGGGAGGGTCTGGGGTAGTCTTTTACCATTTTTGTATGAATACATTTTGTAGTAAATATGCTTTGCAGTAGCTTCGGGTTGATGTCAGTTCCCTGTTATCTTGTTCTGTTTTGGTGCCATACGTTCTAGGGGACACCCCCCATTACTTGGGTAAGGCAGAGCACTATAAGGAGGGGAATACATTTTTCCTTTTTTGCTCTACAGTATAAGCACTTCCCAAACCGTGCTTACCTTTGACATTTTGATTTAAAAAATCTGATTATTCTATCTCTTCTAACAAATCAAATACATCATGTGAAATTTCTGTGAGCTCATGGTGCAAACCCCAGGATCTCAAGAAACAGAGAATTTCCATAAAAACTGGCATTTTTAAGGTTTCCCTGAAGAAACCCATGCCTCTTGTGAAACAGTGCTGGGGAAAACTTCCCCTTTCTGCTGTTGTACAGTTGAAAATGAAAGGTTATTATTATCGTTCATAGTTGTATACATGTTCCTAGAGCTCCTTTTTCTTTCTTTGTTGACAAATTGAGCCCCCTAGTGGTAAAAGCTCTAAAACCATTTATTTATACAATTACAGATAACTTCTAAAGTTTTTATAGAAATTTGCTTTTAATAGGAAAGCTGAATAAAATGGATCATTTCAAAATACTTCTGGAGCCCCCAATCTGTAAATGTAAATACTGTTAAACATATCTCTCAACATTATGTAATAGAAAGCAGTGGGCACTTTTTAGCACATAATATTAAGGCAAAAGAAGCACCCATTCCTTTTTCCAAATCATACAAGATGGAGGTCAGTTAAATCTACTGTTTTTTTTTTACAACCATTTTTATTTATATAAATGTTTGAACATATTAAATTCCAAGTTCCAAATTCCAGATTCTGAATTCCATAACCAAATTCTGAGTTCTAAATTCCAATCCACAAATTCTGATATCACAGGTCAGCTGCAGAGCTGAGCTGTGACTAGTGATTCCACTAATACCTCTGGTTCTACAAGCTTAGAGTTTTTTCTTACCTCCTTACTGCTGTGGTTCTGCTGGTACCTGTTGTTCCACATACAGGTGCTCCTCTTACCTTGTTCTTGCACAGAACTATAGGCAACAATTGGTCCCAGCTCCTGTTTAATATAATCAGTTACATAGCTATTTCCTGCTCAGCCTCAGTTTCTTATCATGGCACAGTCAGAACTGCATCCTTCTCCTCCTGTCGGGCTACAGCCAATCAGAAAGGCTTCCTCCTCCACCCTTGTCTAATTAAACTAAGTGCAGTTCTCGACTCAATGCTCAACGATTGCATTTTCACGCTCTGTGATCCAAGTTCCAAATTCTGATTTCCAAGTTCCAGATTTTAGGTTCCAAATTTTGCATTCCAAGTTCTAAATTCCGAGTTCAAATTCCAAGTTCCATTATCCAAATTCTGTGATCTGAGTTCCATATTTTGAGTTTTGAGTTCCAAATTTCAAGTTCCATTTTCTGAGTTCAACCTTATGATCTGATGATCTGAGTTCCTATTTCCAAAATCTGATTTCAAAGATCCAAATTTAAAGTTCCATATTATCAGTTTTGAGTTTCGAATTCCTAATTTCAAGTTCCAGATTCTAAGCTCTATATTCCACATTTCTGAGTTCAAAATAGCAGATTCACAGTTTCAAATGCAGACCTCTGAGTTCCAAATTTGGAGTTCCAATTCAACTCAAAATTTGCAATACAGAATTTGAAACTCGGATTTTGAAATTTGGTACCTTAGGAATTTTGAACTTGGAACTCTGAATTTGAAACTGGAATTGGGAATTTGGAAATCAGAATTTGGAACTAGGTACCCAAAACTTGGAGCTCAGAAACCATACTGAACCTGGAATATAAAATTCTGAACCCAAAAAGTGGAAATTCACATTTTGAACGTGGAACTCAAAGCTTAGAATTCGGAACTCAGAATTTGAAACTTGGTATTTGCTACCCAGAACTTGGAATTTGGTAACCATAATTTGATACCTGGATTTTGGAACTTGGGACTCAGAATTTGTAATCTACATTTTGGAACTCAGAACTCTGAGTTTGAAACCTAGTAATTGGAACTTGGGTTTTGGAACCTAAAACTTGTATCTTAAATCTGGGAATTTGGAACTCAGAAGTTTGAGCTCAGAACCTTGAATGTGGAGCTCAAATTTTGGAACTTAGAACTCAGAATCTGGATCTTAAAACTTGGAATTGGATCTTAGAACTGGAGTTTTTTTTTTTTAATTCAGAACCTGGATATTGTAACTTGCAACCTGGATTTTGGAACTTGGGACTCAAAATTTGGAAACTATAATTTGGAACCCAGAATTTGAAACGTGGAATGTGGAACAAAGATCATGGAACTCAGAATTTGAAACTTTGAACACAGATTTTGGAAACCATGGTTTGGACCTCGGAAATTGTTACTGGTAACTTAAAAGTAGGGATTTGAAACTTGAAATAATTTGGAATTTAGAACTCAGAATTTTGAGCTTGGAACCCACAGTTTGGAAATTTGGACCTAGAATTCCCCATTAAAAGGAGCTAACCCATTGTCTTTTTTTTGTATACAGAGAGTTGAAGAATGTATTTGACACATTTGCCTTCTCCTTGTCCATAGTCACCAACTCAAAATGATCTTGTAAAGGGCCTACATGCTCAGACTTAACCTTTATACTGTTAAAGTATCTGAAGATTTTTGGGGGGCTTGCTCTACTCTCTTTTACAACCTGTCATTTGTTTTCAATTTCTCGATTTCCTTTTTACATATTCTGTTTTATTCTTTGTAACTTTTAAATGGTGATATATTTTAAAATGCTCTCTTCTTATTATTTATAGATATCTTAACTTTAGACATGAACCACGTAGGTTTTATTTTAGGCTTTTAAACTTATTGACCATGGGAATGTATTTTACAGTGTGTTTGCATACAGTCAATTTTAAGCATTCCCATTTCTGTTCTGTGTTCTTCAGTGACAACATTCTCTCCCACTCCAAGTCTTGGAGAGCAGCCCAAAGCTTTGGAAAATTTGCTCTTTCAAATATGAAACTCTGAAAACTGAATGCAGAACATGGAACCTGAAATTTAAAATATTGAATTTAAAAATTAACAACATGGAAAAAAAAGAACTCAAATATGGAATAGGGGACTTGGAGCGTGGACAGTAAAATATAGAACTTGGAATATGAAATTCAGAATATGGAACATGGAACTTGGAATATAGAAAATGGAACATGAAATTTGGAATATGGAACATGGAAGCTAGAATATAGAAAATGGAACTCAAAATATTAAAATGGAATTTGAAGCTTGGAACTTGGAATATGGAATTTAGAATATGGAACATAAAACTCAAAATATGGAGCATGGAACACAGAATATGAAAACTCAGAATAAGCAACACTTAACTTGGAATAGAAAACTCATCCTCAGGATCTCAGAACTCAAACTATGGAACACAGAACTCGGAATATAAAATTTACAATAAACAACATGAAACTCAGAATATGAAACTCAGAATAGGGAACATAGAACTTAAAAGATGGATCATGGAACTCAGAATATTTAATTTAGAATAAGTACATAGAACCCAGATTATGGAACATGGAATTTGGAATAGGAAACTCAGAATAAAGAGCACGGAACTCAAAATATAAAACATGGTATGACAGTATGAAGCTCAAAATATGGAACATGGAACTTGAAATATGAAAAGCAGAATATGAAATTCAGAATATGGAAGTCAGAATAAAGAACTTAGAATATGAAACATGTAACAAAAGATATGAAATATAGAACTCGGACCACAGAATTTAAAATATGGAACTTTTTATATTAAACTCAGAATATGAGACTCAGAACAAGGAATATCAAAATATGGCATGAGAAGCTCTGGTAATGAAACTCTGAATGAGGAACATTGAACTCAGAATATGCAACATGAAGCTCAGAATTTAAAATTTAGAATTAGGAATATGGAGATTGAAACATGGAACCTAGAATATAAAGCTCATAATATGCACCTCAACATATGGGACATGGAATTGGAAATATAAAACGCAGAATATGGAATTCAAAATAAGGTGTGTAAAGGGGTATTTTAATTTGGCTTGGTAGATAAGCAATATTCCTGCTTTATTAACAAATATGGCTAGAGTGCTTGGATAATAGGACAGAAGGATTACTAACAGAAGCCACAGGGATGGCAGGGAGACAAAAGTACAGGGGTCCCTTGAAGGACTGGAATGCTGGAACTCAATGGAACACAGGGATAATGGGATGTACAAGGAACAAAGGGGACCCAGGTAGTTATGCTGGCTATGGTTGGTGTGCATGTGTAGTCATGAATAGGCAGGATATCTATTACTATCAACAGGAGAACCCAGCACACCTGCACATACATCAAAGAGAGCCCTTAGAATGGCTGAGGTACAAAGTCTAAGGAGACTCTTTGGCCTCACCAGAGCTCCTGAAGTTGGAGATTCCCAGATTGCACCCTTCTGACTCAAGTTCTGCCCCATTCATTGGTACCTTTCCTGAGGGTGAATTCTTAAGAATACTCTATCCCATGATGGCTACAGTCTGTCATAGGACACAGCTCTTCAGCAATGGTTGCCAGATATTGTTCTTGGCAAAGTGCAATCTTTTCCGTCTCAGATAACTATGATGCACAATATAGCAGTGCTCTTGCAGATATTTGCATTGGACCTACAAAACCATGTCCAACTGCTGGCCACTGTGTGGCCTTGGAGGTGGGTGCCTGCCAGAAACAGATGGAGGAGAATACTCCCTCATTACCACTGGAGAAAAATCCTCAGTGGGTGGAGACAGGATCTCAAGAGATTGGCCTGAGTTGATACAGGTGAGGAGAAAGGGGATCCCTTTTCCTCCAAAACAGCTTGGTCTTTTGTTGTGGGTTCTACTAGTTCTAGGAGGAGGGTTAAGGTCAAGCCTAAAAAAGAAAAGGGAAACAGTTGCATTTACGCGGAGAGAGAAAAAGAGAGTGAGAGACAGAAATAAAGAGAAAAAGAGAGTAGCAATATCAGGTTAAACATTATCTGTTCTCTGACAATCTAGGAACCCGTTTTGAATATCTACATGTGTAATAAGTATTGCATAAGGCAGTTTCAAGCTTTAATATGACTGTGTATCAGGCCATAACAAAGGACTCATTATATGAAGGGAAATGTTAACATATTAGGAAGTTATTTAAAAACTATTCCCCACTTTTAACACTTAATGCAAATGGCAAACTTCTGTCTGATCTAACTCTTCAAAGATGTTGTGTGTCCAGGGGCGGACTGACCATTTGGAAACTCGGGCACTGCCTGAGGGCCTGGGGTCAGTAGGGGGCCCCATGAGATGCCCCTGGTACTTTTTTCATAGTCTTTTTTGAGTTTGGGCAAGGACACAGGGACCCCATGATCCCCTATTGCCCGGGGGCCCCATGAGTTGTCAGTCCGCCCCTGTGTGTGTCTGTAGTAGATTAAGCCAATTCTACTAGGAAGGTGGTGTTTAGAGAGATGTTTGCTTTTTGCCAACTAGAGAAAGACCTTTTTTGTGTTTTACAAGGCATGTAAGATTAAAGACTGAAAAAAAAATCCATTGTAACCTACTGCTGGACCATCCTCTTCCAACTTCAGCCTCAGTTCAGGATGGGCCAGATATTTCCTTATCCAGGTAAACAACAAGCTTAATACTGTGGCACTCAAGTAAGAGAAAATAAACGACATGGGGAAAACTTTCAGCATAAATGGGAAGAAAAAATATACTTGTACAAAATATAAATATACAAAGTAGCAAAAAATAAGCTAATACACTTGTACTGTATATAGTATAATGATACAAAGTGCCAGAGGTACTCCTTTACCTAAATAAAAATCAACTTGTGCTAAGATAATATTATGTGCTATAAAAAGATATTGCAGCTGGATTTAACAGGAGAGGAGTGAATGCTTCCCAGTTCATCTGGTAAACAAAAAACAGGGTGGTGCAAAAGCATCCATAGTGTAGTAAATAATGAACAGTTTAATAGTAAAATATCAGATCTCCATGATTAAGCCCATGCTTTGGGCGAAACGCGTTGGAGTGGGTGTATGAAAGAAGGGATGTTATGTTTTGTATCAATTAAATTGTTTTGGTTGATGTGGTGATGGCATCTGTGTGTGGCCCATTTATTCTTATGACTCTTGTTTTTAAAGTGGTGATATGCTCTCAGGTCAGCCCCCTTGACAACAGCCGAAGGACTGAAGGAACGTGGATTACCGTTGGTTCCATTTATTGGTAAAATAAGTAATTAAAGGCACTTATAAAAACAGTAACAGCATCCTGAAACTATTCCCTCTAGGCAGTCTGGGGACTGATCTGTCCACAGGCAGAAAACCACATACCTGGGAGAGGTCGAACTGATGAGAGGGCTTCCCTTACACCTCCAGTCCAGTTTTCCCTGGAATTGGTAACAGGGTATAGCAGAGCAAGGAGTGGCATGAGTGCCTGTAGTAGATCCTGGATAGCTGATGCTCTGGGTAGTGCAGGAATACTGTGATGCAGGACTGAAGACTGCAGAAGCTGTCATAGGAATCTGCAGGTACAAAATCCACAAGTGTAGTCAATCAAACAGAAGTCAACAACAACCAAGCGAATGCTGTACAGATTCGGGAAGTAGAGGCAGGATCAGAAGCCAGGTTGGTGGTAAGTATATGAGCAAAACCAGTACTGAATCAGCAGAGAGAAGATGGAGTCCAGCCACAAGCCAGGGTCTATGCCAGAAGGTCAGGATCAAGCAGGGTCAGAGGGAAAGCCAGATCAGAGTACAGATGCAGGAACAGGAGTGGTCATGGATCAAAGAAGCTGACGAATACTCAATGATTCTCTGAACTCCTGTAAAGCTCTAAATAGTCTACTGGTTTATAAAACGCCAGAGCCCAACATGTATGTTCATCCATGCAAATGCGCATTAGCATACATGCAGCAAGGTACCATGGGACATGTAGTCCTTAGAAATTGAAAGTAAAGAGCAGAGGAGAAGCTGCAAAGCATGCAGGGAGTCCAGGAAGTTGTGGAAAGAGATGACCAGCAGACAGAGAATTCACTACATGAAAGGAAATTTTTCAACTAACCTTATATTGGATTGTCAAAAATAACTATTTTGTATTACTATTACTGTGTACCAGGATCGCTGCCACCAATATGTGACAATCCCACGATCGCTGTCACCAATATGTGACGAATGCGGCGTCATACCCCTGACCTTCTCACCAAACTTGTGACCGAAGGACTAGCCAATTTAAAACCGCGATATCACGTGCGTAACAATGCCACGCCCAGCTGCACCCTGTACAACGACTTTCCAGCTAATTGGACCACAATCTGTGTACCGGCAGCCTGGGAGCGATTGTTACTGGGTCAGGTTAATTACGCAATTAACCCTTCATACTGCCACCACCTCCTTTTTGTACAGAGAAAGAGGAAACTTGGCAATATCAGCTATACACTATAATGGTTGAGATAATCACCTGTATAACACGGTCACCGCAGGCCGGTTATACAGAGGGCTAAACAAACACAGTGGTGCTCTTTTAGAGGCAGGAATTCGTAAATTGCAATAAAGAGCTATAGAAACAGTTCAACACTTTCAGAAGGAAAGATTTATTACTAAAAGGTCAAACGGGTGCAATAAAAATATTTACAGAAAAAAGATGTAACCAATATATATAAATATACAGAGAGCAACAGCACAGCAAAGAGATAACAGAGAGAAGTTAGAGGGTTAAAGTACTTGCCAAAGTCCTGGGTTAGCAGATCAAGTTTCAGAGTGAAAGGGTACGGGTCTCCCAAGTTGGTTCTGATGTTAAACGGAGAATTCTTCAACTTCACTTTCTTAGTCCTGACAGCCTAATTTGTAGTTCCCCAGCAGGGGGTGTCTCTGGAGTCAAGGACCAATACCCCGTTTAGGGCGGGAAGGTCTGGGCGTAGACAGAAACTAGAGCCAAAATCTCTTGTAGTTCATATTTTGGCTCATAACTTTTCCTATGCACAAGTGACACTCCAGCGGGTAGATTATTATGCAGACACATCTGAAGATTGATTAGATATGAAATATGAAATTCTGCACTGAATGGTTCACAAGATCTACTTTTCTGCTTTCCTATGCATTCCAGCTAAGGAGAGTGACCTATCAAACTGTTTGCCTCCTCTTGGCCAATCTGATGATATGCCTGGTTTTTATGTAAGTCTCTTATATTCTAAGATATGAGACATATGGGAAAAATGTGTTTATCTGGTTCTTGCTTCGTTGGAATGCCCTGAACTCCTGGGAAGGCTTGCATTATCTTTTACGAGGTGTGATATTGCACAGCTCTCTCAGACAACCAGGCACCTCGAAGCTCCCTGCCTGGCGCTGGCCTGCCTGAGACACTTCCAACACATATATGTCTCTGTGGATTAACACAGGGAAGGGGGAGAATGAGGGACAACATGGAGATTTCTTAACAAAATGGAGGACTGCGTCCGTCTCTGGGTGTACGATTACGACAATTACAATGCTGATGTTATAAAGTGAAAGTGTATGTTGTAATCATAGATTTCCTTTAAGGGAGAGGGATGCGTGTGGGGAGACTTCTAAAAAAAATGACCTATTTATAAATGACCTGTCAGTGCTTGGCAAGGAGCTTAAGGATTCCTCCAGCTTTGGCCACTTGTGGAGTAGCAGGTTTTGTAACAAGTGTCATTACAAAAGGAAGGAAAATTCCAAAATAGAAAGAACACAAGGAATGCTGAAGCCAACACTAGGAAAACATTTGCATTACATGCAAAAAACACATACAATGCGCAAGTTTTGGAGTAGACAATAGGGTGTCAGAAATACTTGTCTGTCCACCAAAAGGAAAGGATCAGAATTGACAAGATAACTTAACCGCCTAAGATTTATTATCTAGAACTTTAGTGCTTAACCTGCAACCCAAGAGCTGTATGTGGCCCTATGGTGCTTACCATTAGGGATGAGCTCAGACGTGATTGGATCCTAGTTCGAACTCACCTGAGCTATCTCGTCAGGGAGATGTCATTGCACAAAGCCAATTGTTAGTGGCCATGGCATTATCCGCCCACAGCCACATGTATACAAGAGGTGTATAGTATAAACATGCAGCTGAGGGGTAAGAAATGCCTTGGCTGCTTATGATTGGCCCAGTATTGGTACAGTTTCCTGGTTGTATAGTTCTGTAGGATGTGGACTAAGATCCAAACAGGCCTGAGCTCCTCCTTATCTACTATGCAACTTTTTGACCCCAGTGGTAAGCAATGGTGTTATTGGTTTGTAAAGGTAATGTAATGGCAGTGGTCTCTAGCAGTCTCTTGAAACCTGTTCCTCGTCACGTCTGTAACATATTGGCAATTTCTAAACATTCCCTCTCGTAAGGCTGCTTTCACACTAATCCATTTTTCTTCTGGTTTTGCGTTTAAAAAAGCAGAAGAAAAACTCATGACCAATAAGTCCTATGGAACTCTTCACACTGGTCAGTTGCGGGTACCTTGAATTTTTCAAAGTGCTGCTTGCTGCAATTTTGGTGCATCTTTGATGCGTCAAAAAAAACAACACTTCCCCATTGAAAGGAATGGAAAACACATCAACAATGTGGCAAAAATGCATCAAAAATTAACTCACTGCAAAAACATAAAAAATGCACCTTCCCTTTGAAATGCATGGAAAATGTTCCAAAACTTATGCAAAAAATGCATCAAAAACTCACTCATGGTTGCATTTTTTCTAATGCAGATGCCAGATTAAAAAATGTGGCAGAAATGCAGTAAAAACGTGGCAAAGACGCCCAATGCATTTTTACTGCATTTTTGCAACTGAGCAGTGTGAAAGTAGCCTTAGTCAGTAGTCTCTGACAATCGTTTCTAGCATTATGTATACTGAATATTATTTGAGGCCCTTTGGTGACTTTTGGGGCAACAGCTGGGGCTCTGTGTGCCTGGCCACTAATCTGGAACATAACAGAACATGGTGTTAGAATGACAGTTAACATATACATGAAGAGATTTGTCCAAAGTAGAGAAAAAAGCCAGAACAGTACATACCATTTTATGTCATTCAATTTCTTACAATGGGTGTTTCAGGGACGCATTTGGTGCATGAAGGTGGTCACTACCCTAGTGATCTTCTCCCAGATTTTCTCCTTTTAGGCATCACTGGTGCTCCAGCATACCTCCTTTCTGAAATGAGGGACACCTTTTACCACACAGTACATATGTAAAGGACACTTCCCTTCCATGGCCCTGGTGACATGGACCACAAAGATCTAGTATGTAGAAAATGATTGACTAAACCACACAAGTGCATTTTGCCTCTATTTTTCCTTATGTTGGCTCTTCTAATTAACAAACGTAATAATATAAAGAGGGACGGGTAAGCCTTTCTGAGATCAATAGGCTTTTACAACCGCAATCATACATGAGGAAAAAATGGCCCCTGGGACTTTAATGCAACTACACAGTATCTTTCATAAAATCACATTTTTATTGTATAGAGCAGTGGTCTCCAAACTGCAGCCCGAGGGCCAGATGTAGCCCTTTGCCAGCCTTTATCTGGCCCTTGGGGCAACATTCTTCCCACTTTGTTCTTAACACTGACACCAACAGTGGGCCATAATTCCCCCAACAGCAATGATGGGACACTCTTACTCCTACTAATATCAATCATCGGGCACTATTCCATTCACTGAAACCAATGACAGGGCACTATTCCTCCCAAAGATAGCAATGATGGGGCACTATTCCTCCCACTAATGTCAACGATGGCCCACATGGAAGAAAAATATATTTGAAATATAATTTAAAAATATTCTTCCCAAATATATTGACATATATTTGAAATGCTACAATTTTCACCATATTCAATATGTTTCAAAATATATTTCATTAAATATATATATATAATGTATGTTGAAATGCGTTTTTATTACAAAATATATGAAAAATATTTTTAAAAATACATTTCAAATATACTGTATGTCTTTAAAAATACAAATCTACATTTTTGGAATGCATTTACAAATATATGTAAAGCTATATTTTAAATTACTTTTTTATATGTTAAAAAAAATCTGAAGAATATATTTAAAAAATATATATTTTTAAAAATATTTAAAAAATATATATATTCTTCAGATATATGTCAATATATTTGGGAAGAATATTTTTAAAATATATTTCAAATATACTTTTCTTCCACATGCGCCATTGTTGACATTAGTGGGAGAAATTCTTCCATGTGGGGGGGGCACTATTCCATCCACTGAAACTAATGACTGGGCACTATTCCTCCCACTGATATCAAAGTTGGGACACTATTCATCCCAATAATACTAAAGACGGGGCAGTATTGCTTCTCCTGCTGACCACAGGCACTATGCAACTGAACACCACACCTGAGGCATTGCTTACGCTCATAGATGCCAGCCTAGGACATTTTCTATACCCACTGGCCACAATCTGGCCCCCCAAAAGACTGAAGGACAGTAAACTGGCCCTTTGTTTGGAAAGTTTGGAGACCCCTGGTATAGAGCATAAAAATGTGTATATGTACATTGTTTGGTAAAATAAGAAACATCACAATACAACAAAAAACCCTTGAGAATTGTGACAGAAGAGCGCTATACATGTCATGCTGCTGCTGATTCCTCAGTGCATTTCAATTGAGATTTACAATCTTCATCATAGGATAACGGGTAGTTTTTAGAGTTAGCTAAATTGAGTTTCTAGAAAGAGATGTTCCCCCGCATTGCCAAAAGGCATCCACCGGACCAAGTGCCCCCACAGTCAAATCCACAAGGGGCCACCATATTTGACTGCCGGGGGTGCCACTGCGCCAGCCCCCTTGCGGTGCCCCTCTGGGGTAACATCACTTTCTAGAAACGCAATTTAGCTATCTCTAAAGCTGAAGCATGAAGGGTAAAAATGCACTCCTCTGCCATAACTCTCACGGCTTTTTGTTGTATTGTGATATCTCTTATTTTAAGCAAATAATGTACGTATACACGTTTTTATGCTCTATACCAGGGGTCTCCAAACTTTCTAAACAAAGGGCCAGCTTATTGTTGTCCTGCAGGCTTTGGGGGGGGGGGGTGACTAAGGTTAATGAGAGTAGAAAATGCCCCTGGTGTCAGTAAAAGTAAACAATGCCCCATCTATGGTTTTAATGGGAGGAAAAGTGACCCATTCTATCAGTGGGAGGAATAGTGCCCCATCAATGGTATCAGTGGGAGGAATGGTGCTTCATCATTGGCATTATTGGAAGGAATAGTGTCCCATTATTTGTATCAGTGGAAGGAATAGTTCCCCTTTATTGGTATCAGTGGGAGGAATAGTGTCCCATCATTGGTGTCAGTGGAAGGAATAGTTCCCCTTTATTGGTATCAGTGGGAGGAATAGTGTCCCATCATTGGTGTCAGTGGGAGGAATAGTGTCCCATCATTGGTGTCAGTGGGAGGAATAGTGTCCCATCATTGGTGTCAGTGGGAGGAATAGTGTCCCATCATTGGTGTCAGTGGGAGGAATAGTGCCCCATCATTGGTGTCAGTGGGAGGAATAGTGTCCCATCATTGGTGTCAGTGGGAGAAATGGTGCTTCATCGTTGGCATTATTGGAAGGAAATGTGTCCCATTATTTGTATCAGTGGGAGGAATAGTGTCCCATCATTGATGTCAGTGGGAGGAATAGTGTCCCATTATTTGTATCAGTGGGAGGAATAGTGCCCCATCATTGGTATCAGTGGAAGGAATAGTGTCCCATCATTGATGTCAGTGGAAGGAATAGTGTCCCATCATTGATGTCAGTGGAAGGAATAGTGTCCCATTATTTGTATCAGTGGGAGGAATAGTGTCCCATCATTGATGTCAGTGGAAGGAATAGTGTCCCATTATTGGTATCAGTGGGAGGAATAGGGTCCCATCATTGGTGTCAGTGGGAGGAATGGTGCTTCATCGTTGGCATTATTGGAAGGAAATGTGTCCCATTATTTGTATCAGTTGGAGGAATAGTGTCCCATTATTGGTATCAGTGGGAGGAATAGTGTGCCATTATTGGTGTCAGTGGGAGGAATAGGGTCCCATTATTGGTGTCAGTGGGAGGAATAGGGTCCCATTATTGGTGTCAGTGGGAGGAATAGGGTCCCATTATTGGTGTCAGTGGGAGGAATAGTGCCCCATCATTGATGTCAGTGGGAGGAATAGTGCTTTATAATTGGTATTATGGGGAGGAATAGTGTCCCATTATTGATGTCAGTGGGAGGAATAGTGCCCCACCATTGGTGTCAGTGGGAGGAATGGTGCCCCACCATTGGTGTCAGTGGATGGATTGGTGCCCCATCATTGGTGTCAGTGGGAGGAATGGTGCCCCACCATTGGTGTCAGTGGGAGGAATGGTGCCCCACCATTGGTGTCAGTGGGAGGAATAGTGCCCCACCATTGGTGTCAGTGGATGGATTGGTGCCCCATCATTGGTGTCAGTGGGAGGAATGGTGCCCCACCATTGGTGTCAGTGGATGGATTGGTGCCCCATCATTGATGACAGTGGATGGATTAGTGCTCCATCATTGGTGTCAGCGGATGGATTAGTGCGCCATCATTGATGTCAGCGGATGGATTAGTGCCCCCTCATTGATGTCAGTTGATGGAATGGTGCTCTAATACACCAGCAAGGGGCCACATCTGGCCCATGGGCTACAGTTTGGGGACCATTGCTTTATACAATAAAAGTTTGTTTTATGATAGAAATGTAGTAATATAGAAGCTGGATTAAATGTTTAATGCAGCATAACATTTTGGTGGTAAAATAGTACATTTAGTATAGATGTATAGACATTGGCTTTGTGCACACCACCAAAAAAGGACAGTTTAGGGGGCATGAGGGAAAGAGGGATTTGTTCCCCAAATGGGGGACAGTTAGGAGCTATGGCTCTAGGTCAGGGACCCACACAAGCTGGCTCACTACCTCCCTCACCAGAACTACATGTGGCGGTGTGGTCCAGGTGAGGTCGTGTTTCGAGCTCACAGGTCTCTAACCATTACCCCTCCAGCCTCAACAAGTCTGATCCCAGGGGGTCCAGCAGCCACAGATGAAGCGTCCGCAGGAAGAGGAACTGCCATGTTTTACAGTTACCACGCTCTCCTGTAGCACAGCAAACTGCCACTTGCCTTCATTACCTTGTCCGCTAGGAGCGCTGTAGCAACACGAATACAGACTTGCCGTTCAGCCCCAACGCATTGGTCTCCTAACGTCCACCAATCACCGCGCGATTCCGCTCTGTTTACTGTCTCTCGTGGTGATGTCACTGGACGCTCCTCCCACCTCCTGACTGATTAGAAGGCTAAGGGGCGGGGCCCGGGCTGCTGGTATCTGGTGGTGTGACACGTACGGCGGAAGCGGAGGGACAAACTGACGAGAGAGACGGAGTGTTGTGCCGGGGAAGAGACAGGTGAGTGGCGGGGCCGGGCGGGTGAGATATGGCGGCTGTCTACACTGCCTAGTACGGGGGGAGCGGCTCTTCCTCACACTAAGCCGCGCTGGGCTGGAGGAGGCCGCCCCGGAGAGCCGCAGTACAGCACGGCCGCCGCCGCTTTGTGTTACCTGCCAGGCCGGCTGTGTCTGGTGTGGCGCAGTACTCTGCTCTGGAATATGGCGCCTCACATGGGTGTGCTGTCCCTTTCATATGTATATTTCTATTGGTCAGCACACACAGCGATCGCATATGGATGGAGCCGACATCGAACCACAACCCGTTCCCTAACGTTACCTTTCGTCTTTATATGCCCATGGCTCTCATTAGTAGCACTCCTGATGGGATGGACCTTGTTCAGGCACTTCCTGTGACAACGATTTACCAATGGTGCTCATGCGTTGTCACCCAGGCTCATTTACATCTGGTGGAGACTACAAGGCGGTGGTGACACGTGGTCAAGGTATGGTCTGCTGACCACCAGAGTAGGGATGAGCTCGGCTTTCATCAGATCCTAGTCTGAACCTGTCACCTGTACTGGGCTGATCAGATGTACCCTGCATGTATACATGCATCTGTGGGGCGGGGAATGTCACAGTCACTTATGAACGGCCCAGTACAGGTGGAAGATTCAGATTAGGATCCGAAGAAACCCAAGCTCATCCCTACTGGGGACCTCAGAAGACCATACCTGGACCATATGTGCCAGCACCACTGCCTTGAAGTCTCCACCAGAGGTACATACGAGAAGGTGACAACGCATGAGCATAATTGAAAAAAACGTTGTCACAGGAAGTGCCTGAACAGGGATCTTCCCAGCAGCTATTCTACAGCTATGATATGCAGCTGATGGGTGAAGTTACTGTATGTAAACAAGAAGTGGCTGAAAGAGGCCGGAGGAGATCGCCATCACTTAGATGCAAAAATGATGGTGAAAATGGTATTTTATGGGGGGAAATGGCAGGTGTTCATGATGTACAATGCTACAGCAAGCTAAATGCCTTCCAGTGTAGGGTTTTCTGCTATCATTATACTGAGCATTTGGTGTGCTGTGGTGTATGCTGAACCCAAGTTCTATTTTCTTGTGTGTATGTTTTTGTGCATTTTTTTTTTTTTTTTGCGGTTGGCACATTTTACTATACATTAATAAACACCACCCAGGGGCGGACTGACCATTCGAGCACTCGGACAACTGCCCGAGGATCCGGGGTCAGTAGGGGGCCCCATGAGTTGCCCCTGGTACCTTTCATTGGCTTTTTCATAGGCTTTTTTGGGTGTGGGCGAGGACACAGGGGCCCCGTGATCTCTTATTGCCCGGGGGCCCCATGAGTTGTCAGTCCGCCCCTGACACCACCCATTTTTATCTCCTACAAGTGGAACGCTTGTGTAGTGAAAGTACCAGTTTATTTTCTGCTCATTCCTACTGGGATATTTTCAGTCCTCTAATGGTTGTGTAGGTATGACGTATTTATGAATTGTGGCAATTTTGATTGACTCCCTTGGATAGATGGTCCAGCATGGTTTGTGTATTAATCCCCCAGCCACCTTGAAGCTTACAGACACTAGGTTCACAGCTATGCAGGTTGCGGTTGATGTCGTTTTTTTTTTTTCTTTTTCATTTGGTGTGTGTGTTTTGCGGGTTTTTTTAAATATTTTTTTTTTTAATTTTTTATTCCCATGCACGTCTTTTATGTGCTTTTTCCCTGGTTCACACCGGTGCGACTTGTCATGTGATTTAAAGTTTCAAATGTCAATTAGCACAATCTATTTATCTTAAAACACGTGAATCTATAAACTGTTGCTAGCTATACACTCTAAGTGAACGCCACATCACCCTCTATAAATATTTATACATCATTTGTGTAGCACAACCATCTCAATCCCTAGTATACGATTTTTTTCACTCATAAAAAAACATAGCTCAAAACACAATTTTTCCAAAAAATGTGTGAGTTCAAATAAATGCAAAAAATAAAAGTCCAAAGAAACCCCAGTGAGATACTTGGTGAGAAAATATCTTCACTTCTTGCAGTGACAAGTGAACCTCCACCAAACATGGAATTTCCCACTGGGGTTTCTTTGGACTCTTTCTATATTTCTGGACTTTTATTTTTTGCATTTATTTATTTGAATTCACATTTTTTTTTTTTTTTTTTGTAAATTGCGTTTTGATTTATGATTTTTAGGAGTGAAAATCCTATAGTAGGGATTGAGATGGTTGCGCTACACAAATTATGTATACATGTTGTTATGCGATTTGACAGTTTTTCAAAACGCAGGATCAGTCGTACCCAATTGTTGGCAATGGAACCATTTTGAAAGTAGCTCCTGCACTATTTTTTGCGATTTCAGGTGCGACCTGCATAGACATCTGTGCATGAAGTCACACACGTCTGCCAAGTTGCAGCTGGAGTCACATTGACGTGCGACTTTGAAATCGTGCGTCTTCACTTGACTGATTTCAAAGTCGAATCCATTGTGAACTTGGGCTTAATTCCTTTTTGATGTGTTAATGTTGCTAGGGAGAGGTGTCTGTTGCCTTGCAGGAAATGCACCAAAAGCGCATATAGATGCATTTTGCATGTGTTTTTGATGCAGCTCTTTTGAACCGAAAACACAATCTGATGCAGGGGAAAAAAAAAGTCCCTGACCCTTTCCAAAAACCACACTGGATTAAAACGCACAGAGGTGCACCAGATCCAGAGGAAGTCTTGTTACATGGACTGTAGTACTGAAATCTGCGTAAGTGTGAACATTGCCTGACTTGTCAACTAACCACAGTGGGCAGCATACCCTGATATCTCTGGGCTGGTAGGTTGTGGTCTTTTGGAAAAGTTCAGGTTGGCCATCTGTGTAGATCAGTCTTGCTCCATCAGGGTTCTGTGGAACATAGGCTTCCTCCAGACCTTGATCTGGGTTCCTTCAGCAGTTTCTGCCGCTCAGATAAGTAACCACTGACAACAGTTCTCTTTCAGCGTCTGTCATTCTTCCCGCTGACCACCCGTGTGCCGTGTGACCAATGACTCCCAATGATCACCAACGTAAAACAAAATGTGTTTTCCTTTTATTTTGTCTTCTATCCCAGCTTACTGTGTGCACCAATGTACTCTGAGATATAGATATAGTAATTAGTAGCAGGGTTCCTTATTTTGGAAAGCCATTTGAAGGGTTTCTGGTTTTAAAAACATGGTTGAGAAAGGCTGGTCTAGACTGGACACAAATGGTAACGATGTAACACTTTGAAACTTTCACCTAGACTGGGATACAATATGATGACAGATTTTGCAACACTGACACTCCTGATAACATGTCTTGCCAGTAGAGCAACTTGTTTTGTTACTGTAAAGCAGACTATGATGGTCCCTATGGGATGATGGCTGTGTTGTTTAATGAGCAGTAGAAAGAGATCTCTATCAGAAGATGTTTTCTCTATGCTGGTATGCCAGGACTAAACGGGTTGGTTCCGGAAAAAAAAAATGAGTAGGCTTTCTCCACCAGGGTTCTGACTGAGGTTGTTAGGGGTTCCTTGAGCAATGACTAAGTAATCTCACTCCTGCAATGACTGTTAAAGTGTTACTAAACCCACAACAGTATAATCAGTCTGTATATGCAGTAAAGAATGCTTGTTATACTCACTGTGGAACCTAAGGGGTTAATCCTCTGCATTGTGTAAAATGCTGTTTGATCCTGACTTCTGTGATCCTCCCCTTCTTCCAGTGCCCTCCTTTTATCTCCTTATAAGACGTATTTGTGGAGACACTCTGCACATGCTCAGTTTGGTGTGTATGGCCAGAGAGGGTTTTTTTTTTTCTTGGGAGAGTGCATGTGATCACCACAGGGCCAATCAGCACTGTCCAATCAGAAGTCAGGGGTTCTGCATCCTTCTAGAGCAGAAAGAAAATTCCTCCTAGCTTTAACCAGTGCTCTGCTGAACACTGATAGAAGTCACCAGACTGCTCTAACTGCTGATGAGAAAAGGTATTTAGCAGTTTACTAAACTAATTGCATGTCCACGTAGTGTGTATTGTGGGGGACCCGATAGATTGGATGCAGGGTCCTGGCTATAGCAACACCTTAACATAAGAGGGCAATTTCCACTGACAGTGTAAGGGCTGAAGGAAGGGGGCAATTTGTTCACTGCCCACCAATGTAAGGTAACACTACAGTTTTCAAAGTTTGGGATTCTGGATATTATTCTTAGGCTCCATCAGGGGCGGACTGACCATTTGGAAACTCAGGCACTGCCCGGGGTCAGTAGGGGGCACCATGAGATGCCCCTGGTACCTTTTTCATAGGCTTGTTTAAGTTTGGGCAATGACACAGGGGCCCCATGATCCCCTACTGCCCGGGGGCCCCATGAGTTGTCAGTCCGCCCCTGGGCTCCATGCACATTAGTGTTTTTTTATAAGCACAAAAAACACTTCATGAAATCTGAGATAAGCTGGTACAAAACTGCTATTAGTAGCGTTTAGGAGCGTTGGTGTTTTTTACAGGACATGAAAGGAAAAAAAGCTGTTAGCAGCATTTAGGAGTGTTCAGTTTTTGCTTTTTTTTTTTTTTTTTCCTGCTGGAAAAACGCTCCAGAAAAACTTAACAAAAACCATTTTTTTTTCTGCTTCTAGAATCTGAAGCTCCAAAAATGTTGTTAACCTACAGAAATGTGCATTGACACATAGCATAACACTATTTAGCTTCTAGGAGCGCAAAAAAACCCCGGCTAACAGCTTCTAGGAGCGCAAAAAAACCCCGGCTAACAGCTTCTAGGAGCGCAAAAAAGCCCAGCTAACAGCTTCTAGGAGCAAAAATAAAAACCCGGCTAACAGCTTCTAGGAGCAAAAAATAAAAACCCGGCTAACAGCTTCTAGGAGCAAAAATAAAAACCCGGCTAACAGCTTCTAGGAGCAAAAATAAAAACCCGGCTAACAGCTTCTAGGAGCAAAAATAAAAACCCGGCTAACAGCTTCTAGGAGCAAAAATAAAAACCCGGCTAACAGCTTCTAGGAGCAAAAATAAAAACCCGGCTAACAGCTTCTAGGAGCAAAAATAAAAACCCGGCTAACAGCTTCTAGGAGCAAAAATAAAAACCCTGCTAACAGCTTCTAGGAGCAGAAAAAAATCCGCTAACAGCTTCTAGGAGCTTAAAAACACTAGTGTGCATAGATCCTTTGAAATCGTGCGATTGTAAGGTACTCATTAGGGGCAGTAGATGACAACTACATTTGGGGGCTTGCACAGAGAGAGAATGTTTAATAAGACCATGGCATGTATAAAACCTCTTGTGATAAGCTGTAATTAGAAGTTTGTATTATATTTGACAGCAGGTCCCGGTTTTTTAACCATATACTATTCATTAACATGATGTAATACTCAACTGTGCTTCTTTAAAGCTTTCTGCCATCTGTGTGCTCAGCTTCTAAGAGGAAGCATTAAAGAAGGTTGTTTCTGTGCAGGTGACAAGACCAACATTCATACAAGTGTCCAGTTTCGATCTTTTGTAAATGACGTGTCTACTGAAATACTTTGAAATGAAAGTGAAACAGCCTGATCATTTAACATGGAAAATTAGCATAGTAGTCCTAAGCACAGTGAGGGTTTCAGATAAGAACAGCCCCTGTATGGGTTGTCACTTTTAAAGTAATATTAACCACTTGCCCTCCAGAGGATTTACCCCTTTCATGACCAGGCCATTTTTGCTGTTCGACTCTGTGCTATTTCAACTGGTAATTGTGCGGTCATGCACTGCTGTACCCAAACTAAATGTATGTCCTTTTTTCACATAAATAGAGATTTCTTTTGGTGGTATTTGATCACCTCTGCGGTTTTTAATTTTTGCTTTTATAAACAAAAAAAAGACCACAAATTTTGAAAAAAAACCCCTATATTTTTCACTTTTGGTTATAAAAAATATACAATAAACTCAAAGCTACTCATAAATTTTAGGCTAAAATGTATTTGGCTACATGTTTTTGGTAAAAAAAAAATCTCTATGTGTATATTATTATTATTATTATTATACAGGATTTATATAGCACCAACAGTTTGCTCAGCGCTTTACATTGTAACGGGAGACAATACAGCAACAATACAGTTCAATACAAGAGGGAAAGGAGGGTGTGTATATTAATTGGTTTGTGCAAAAGTTATAGCGTCCGCAAGCTAGTGTGTGTGTGTGTGTATGTATATGTGTGTGTGTGTGTGTGTGTGTGTGTGTGTGTGTGTGTGTATATATATATATATATATATATATATATATATATATATATATATATATATATATATATATATATATATATATATATATGAATTTACATAGCTTTTACTTTTTGACTGCCTATCACATTTCTTGAGGCACTAAAATGCCAGGGTAGTACAATGACCCCTTTTTGGAAAGTAGACACCCCAAGGATTTTGCAGAGAGGCAATTTGAGTCCCTGGAACATTTTATTTTTTGCCTTAAATTTTTTTTAATGACTTTTTTTTTTTTTTTTAACACATAGTTGTCACTTTAATTATATATTGCTCATGCATGCCATGGGTATATGTGGAATAACACCCCAAAACACATTCTCCTACTTCCGAGTATGGGGATACCACATGAGAGGCTTTTGGAAGCCTAGCTACATACAAGCCCCCAAAATCCAATGACCACCTCCCAGGCTTACAAGGGGCATATTTCCTCATATCACTTCCTCACTATCACAGTTTCGGAGGCTCTAAAATGCCAGGATAGTACAACCCCCCCCAAATGACCCCTTTTTGGAAAGTAGACACCCCGCAGAATTTAGTAAGGGGCATGGTGAGTATTTTACATTTTTGTCAGAGTTTTGAAAAAAAAGAAGAAATTTTCTTCCTTTGTTATCCAGAAACGTGGCAACAAATGAGATCTGCAAAACACTCAACATACCTCTTAGCAAATACCTTGGAGTGTCTACTTTCCAAAAAGGGGTCATTTGGAGGGGTTGCTTCTACTATCCTGGCATTTCATGGCTAACATTAGAAGCTTATGCCACACATCACCCACTCTTGAAGACCAAGCCTTTTCTGACACTTTTTGTTCACATGAAAAAACATTTTTTTTCTGCTAGAAAATTACTTTAAAACCCCAAACATTATATATTTTTTTTAAAGCAGATGCTGTAGAGAATAAAACGGTGGGTGTTAAAATTTTTACGTCACACAGTATTTGCGCAGTGATTTTTCGAACGCAAATCTTTTGGGAAAAATTAACATTTTAGAATTTTAATGCACAAAAACACAATATATTGCCCAATTGTTTGATAAACTATAAAAGATGTTACGCTGAGTAAATAGATACCAAACATGACATGGTTTAAAATTGCTCATGCCCGTGCAAAAGCAACAAAGTACATACATTTTTATTATAGATAGGTGACACTTTAAAAGACTTTACAGGTCACCAATTTTTATTTACAAAGAAGGTCTAATGGTAGAATTACTGCCCTCGATCTGACGTTGGCGGTGATACTTCACATGCATGGTGCAACTGCTGTTTACATACCAGCACGGGGTCAACACTTGCGCACATAGGTGCGCAGGGAGGCAAGGGTGTTTTAGTTCAAATTTTTTATTATTTTTACACTGTCCCTTTTCCGTTTTATTTTTTTAAATAATTTTTAATGTTATCACAGGGAATGCAAATATCCCCTATAACTTCAATGGGCATTGTCCTATATTCTTTTTTGTGAAATCTGGGGTCTATGAAACTCTAGATATCTTCTTTGCCCTTATATTTATCTAATCTCACCAAGATCAGTGTTTTCCCACTTTACAAATGGTGCTGTTAATATCCTGCGAAGCTAAAGTGATGAAATGCTTGTACCTTCCAGTCTCTTAGGCTATAGAGATGATTGGAGACATTCTGGTCTCTGAACAGCTCTATGGTCAGCCAGCGGACCTGCTGGCTGCATTCTCGGATTCCCCTGTGGGACAGGAGAGCCCAAGAAAACTGTGGAAGGCAGCAGGAAGGGGGATGTCGTAAAAAACAATTCCGCAACTAATTGGCAACTAGGATTGCTTTTACATGAAAGGCGACTGCCAGCTGAGGGGAAAAAAAAAAAAGAGTACCAGAATGATGCCTGTAACTGCAGGCATCATCCAGGTATAACCACTCAGTCCAGCGACATACCAGTACATTCTTTTCTGTACTGCCCATGTTGAGGGTTAGACCCAAAAGAGTTTTAAATTCAGAAACTGCGATCGGTTTCCATGCGAATTGTGTGGAAAGAGCTGAATTTGGGTGGGCGGCCATGTATTGTTGTGCATGTAAATTGCCTTGTCCCACAATCAGTTGGTACAAATCTTGCGTGAAAAACAGCGGAGGGGGTAAACGCTAGTGCTGGCAGCGAACAGGGCCGATCCTGCTGTTTTTTTTGGGGACACTATACAGAGGAGGCACTAGTATAGTTTTGTACATGATCAATATCTTGATCCGTACAAACACTATACTAGTGATGGCGGTGATCAGCGACCTATAGTATGCGGGCAATCGAACGCTAGCTGACCCTGGCTGGGAGGGGCGCTTACTGACCCTGACGCTATCTGATGTCGCTAGTGGTACTAATAGTGATCAGTGAAAAATTCTATATACTGACACTGTACTAATGGCACTGGTTGGGTGAGGGGGTGATCAAAGGGTTAATAGGGGCAATCAAAGGGTTAAATGTGCTAATGTAACGTGTGTAAAATGTGGTGCTTTTGCTCGGTGCTGTGTTCTCACTTCTCTCCCTGGACTGACTGGGGGGGGGTGCGTTCAAAATAGGAAGTGTCGCAAGTTTATGTTGCTTTGCAAAGAGCTGCTGCTCGCCCGCAAAATGACAGCTCACGGTAGTGATCTGTGATTGGCTGGAGCTGGTCACATGGTACAGGGTGCTGTGATTGGCCCCATGTATCATGTGACAGCTGTGGGCCAGTCACAGCTCACTAGGAAGAGAAGCAGAGCTGTTATGAATAAGATTGATTCATCACAGCTTTGCTTACATAGTGATCATGTGATCGCATACCCGTGATCGCCGGGTCCCATTTCTGGGATCTTCATTCCGCTGGACACAGCAGTCGCGAGAGGGGAGCACTTTGCGCCCCTGTATTACGACGGCCAGAGCGATGTACGGGTAAGTCGCTTTGCCTATAGCTGCCGCTCTGCCGCAGTACATGGCGGCGGAAAGCGGTTAAAGTCAACATGTTTGAAAATTATAGTTTTGCATGCTTGCAAAGCCACTTACAATGAAGCTTCTCCTTGCTGCTGTAAAGTTTTGTTTCCTAGCCCATTTATACTATTGAAACTTCTCTAGGGGCTTGTTCCTGATCAACAGGCTGAAATTCATGATGTGGATGGCCCTTTTGGCTCTCTTCAGCCCAACATCCTTCAGTCTAAAACTTGTCAGATGAACAGTGGCTGCATCCAATCAGATCCAGCCACTGTTCAGCTATTCTGACAGCCTTAGACAATAGTCAGAATAGTGACAAAGTGTGATTTTATGTCAAGGTAGCCCGTTCAGCAAGAAACCTATGCTTCCAATGATTGCAATGGAAAATACTCGGGCGTTCCCTGTAATGTTTAGGTGCATTGGCTGCCTGGCTTCTGGACTGTTTCTGTTCCTGGATATTACCAGGTTGTAGACAGGCTTGTATGATCCACAGTTGCGCAGTGTAAGGTCTTTGACTCTAGTTAATGATTTATTTTTTTTGTTGCATTGTAACAAACTGGTAAGTTGAACTTTTGTAACTGTATATCTGCTGACAGGTTTAGTGTAGTATAGTAGCTTGTGTGCTGGGTTTATACGTGTGCTTATTGACTAAGGTTATTACGATATTCAGTGTTCATGAGGGTTTTTCAGCCGTGTCACCTGATCATTTCTTAGTTATTGGGATTCTCTAGCTCGCTGCCTTGTAAAGGTTTAGAACATGTGCAGCTTCATGTCCCTTATGTTAGCTTTAAACTTCTAACTTGTAAGGTGTATGTTGTTGTGGGTCGCAGTGATCCAGATAGTAATGCTGTTTTATCTAGTACAAGTCATTTCAGCAGTGGTGTTTAACCACCTCTCGCCCGCCATATAGTAATATGATGGACGCAAGGTGGTTCCCTCGTTCTGGGAGGACGTCATATGACGTCCTCCCATTCTCACCTCGCATGCACGGCTCCAGGAGCGTGCAGCGCGGCGATCAGCAGTGCACTGTGTCCCTAGGACACAGCGGATTACTGATCATGGAAAGAGCCAAAGATGTTAGCTCGGTCATGTGATCAGCTGTGTCCAATCACAGCTGATCACATGTAAACAGGGAAATGCCGGTTATTGGCATTTCGCTCCTCTCGAGCTGTCACGCTGACGGCTTGAGAGGAGAGCCGGCAATCGGCTTTCCGCGGAGGGGACATGTACACAGATCATCGGGGCACTGATGATCAATGTAGCCCCAGCAGCGCCACCTGTCAGTGCCCATCAATGCCACATCAATGCCAAATATCAGTGCCTACCAGTGCCAATCAATTTTTGGTCATACGTCTCTCACCATATTTTCCGGATCCATCCAGCTGCCTCCACCTCTCAGTGCACGGCTGAGAGAAAAAGTTAGCTGTCTGCCCCCTTTTCACCCCAGTGCTCCAGATCCAAATCTCCTAAGATTAGCAGTCAGAGCAAGCAGTATCTTGAATCTCATACTACAGATATATAGCCATGAGGCTGTAGGAACAGGAATTGATAGGCAAAGACAAAGGGTAGATCATTTTTAAATATTTTAATCTCCATAGCCTAACTACACATTTCAGTTTAAATATTTACTGTATTTAATATTACACAACTCTAAAGAAGCCCATACAGTTGTGACCAAAATTATTCAACCCCCAATGCTGTAAAGGGGTTTAGGGACTATAGTGTACATTTGGAATTGTATTCAGAATCAAATCCTACAAGGACGTTGTAACTACCCAAATGCAACTAAAATGACATCAATTGTTTATGTAATACAGTAGTAAATGGTTCTTATGTGGTTTCTTCATTGCCACAATTATTCAACCCCTTAAAGACTACCACTCTGAAGAACAGAGGTTCATACAGGTGCTTTCCATCAGGTATTGAAAACACCTGTGGATGTCACCGAGCAGCAATCAAGCATAATAAGCACCAATTAGGCAGCTTTAAAATGACTGTGATACTCAGCTCCTTCTAGACATTTACTGGTGTGGTTACAAACATGGTGAAGGCAAGAGAATGGTCCAGGAAGACAAGAGAAGAGGTGATTTCTCTTCACAGGAAGGGCAATGGCTATAAGAAGATTGCAAAGATGTTAAACATACCAAGAGACACCTTAGGAAGCATCATTCGCAAATTCAAGGCAAAGGGCACTGTTGAAACGCTACCTGGTCGTGGCAGAAAGAAGATGCTGACTTCGACTGCTGTGCGCTACCTGAAGCGTAGAGTGGAGAGAAGTCCCCGTGTGACTGCTGAGGAACTGAGAAAAGATTTGTCAGATGTGGGTACAGAAGTTTCAGCCCAGACAATAAGACGCACACTGCGTAATGAAGGCCTCCGTGCCAGAACTCCCAGGCGTACCCCCTTGCTGTCTCCAAAGAATAAGAAGAGTCGACTGCAGTATGCCAAAAGCCATGTGGACAAACCACAAAAGTTGTGGGATAGTGTTCTGTGGACTGATGAAACAAAATTAGAACTGTTTGGGCCCATGGATCAACGCTATGTTTGGAGGAGGAAGAACAAGGCCTATGATGAAAAGAACACCTTGCCTACTGTGAAGCATGGTGGAGGGTCAATCATGCTTTGGGGCTGTTTTGCTTCTGCAGGTACAGGGAAGCTTCAGCGTGTGCAAGGTACCATGAATTCTCTTCAGTACCAGGAGATATTGGATGGAAACGTGATGCAGTCCGTCACACACCTGAGGCTTGGGAGACGTTGGACCTTTCAACAGGACAATGATCCCAAGCATACCTCCAAGTCCACTAGAGCATGGTTGCAGAGGAAAGGCTGGAACATTTTGGAGTGGCCATCGCAGTCACCAGACTTAAATCCGATTGAGAACCTCTGGTGGGACTTAAAGAAAGCAGTTGCAGTGCGCAAGCCTAAGAATGTGACTGAACTGGAGGCCTTTGCCCATGAAGAATGGGCGAAGATACCCGTAGATCGCTGCAAGACACTTGTGTCAAGCTATGCTTCACGTTTAAAAGCTGTTATAACTGTAAAAGGATGCTGTACTAAGTACTAAGATTGAATGTCACTTGGGGGTTGAATAAAACTGATAATGCTGTGAGCACAGAAAAGACATTTGTGGTTATTTCATTATAACTGTTATGTTATATTTGTCTGACCTACAAGTGCCTCTTTAATGTAAATGTAAGCAAGATGACTGAATGATCAAAAGCAATGTCAAACTGGCCAAAACACTCAATTTCAGTGGGGGTTGAATAATTTTGGTCACAACTGTAGGTTATGCAGTTTTCCTTCTACCATGGCTGGAAGGAAAGAAAATTGTTTGATTCCCCCATCAACACCGTCAGTGGCTATAGACACTGACAGTGATTGCATGAAAAAAAATCCGACAGGCTGGTTGTATCGGTGGATCAACTTCAGTACAACCAGCCTACCCATAGATGGATCGAATCTCAGCTGGTGCATGCTAACCTGGCTGAGGTTCAGTCAATCTATGGTTGGCTTAAGGCTTCATGCACACTGGGCACCTTGGCCATCCCTCCTAGACACCTTTCCTCCTGGCAGCAGTGTTTTTTCAGAAAAAGCCCTCAACACTTTTAAACGCATGAAACACATTTAGGAGTGTTTTGGCTCATTAAGTGCTTGGGCGTTCATTTCGTTGGCTAGAATGATCATTTATTCTGGCCATTGAAATGAATTAATGCTCAAGCTCTAAATGTGCCTATTGTTAATGCACATTTAGACAACGTTTACATGTGTCAAGCATTTTTCCTGCCAAAATGTTGCTGCTCCTGGACTGGCTGGCAGTGGGGTTTTTTTTTCTTTTGCCTCTAAGCTCTTCTAAGTACCTGTGTGTGCACGGATACATAGACTAACATGCAGGGGTGTTTAGAGGCAGAAAAAAAATGTCAGATGTTCCTAAGAGCAGCATTTAAGGCTGCTTTCACTCGGAGTAGTTTTTCAAGCATTTTTGCTTTTAAAACACCCCAAAAACGCCTCTTCCCATTTAATCAATGGAAAATGCCTTTAAAAACACCCATGAGAAGTGGTTTTGGTGCAGTTTTTAAGTCACGTGTCCTTTTTAAGAAAAAAAAAAAAACGGCGGCAGATCAGTATGAGAGTGGCCTAACTTCCATGTTTTTCAGTACTGCTATGATATGTGTTTCTTCGGACACCCGCACTTTTACTATTGTTATCTCAACATCTTACTTTTTGTACAGTTGGCACTACAAGTATTTTACAAGAGGTTTGTATAATCAGGGATGTTGAATTCCTATCGCCCGACGCCCGGGACATGTAGTTCCGGGAGCCAGGCAGGTAGTTTTTTTTTTTCTTCCTTTAGCCCTGCTGCGGGCAAGCAGCGGGCTCACCTGTCAGGTGAAGTAATCGGAGGCAGAGCTGCCGTTGATTGCTATCACACTGTGCCAGCCTCTCCACCCCACCATGAGGTTTCCTGGGCTCTGCTTGCCCATCTGTGGGTCTGGCTCGCCGTCGGCTAGAGGGGAGGGAGAAGAGTGGACAAGTCGGCTCCCCTCCCCTTCTTGTGCTGATTCGGAAGTTACGTTATGATGTCCCTTTCGGGTCCCCGATGAGAGATTGCAATACAATCCCTGGGAAAGAATGTAATATGGTACAATGTGCATCACATTACATTCAGTGGAGCAGAGGGGGGAGACATGCAAGGTATTTTATACCTTGGATGTCTCAAAGAGAACTTGTCACCAAAAATCATCACATAGGGGACTTTGTCCCCTATGTGATGGGGGAAAAAAAAGTTTTTTTTAGTTGTAAAAAATGAAAGTTACACCCAAGCACATACCATCCCCCCCCCCCCCCCAAAAAAATACTGAGGCCCCAACCCCCACATATACATACATAGAAACGTAAAAGCACATGCTGGGGTGCCTACGCATGAAACCGTCGATTGCGATGCTCATGTCGCATATCGCCTTGCACGCCAGGATGAGAGTGATAATTCTAGCACCAGACCTCCTCCGTACACTATACTGGTGACCTATAAGGAGCTTTAAAAGTGTCAACCTATAGAAAATATAGGGTGCTGAAGTTCATTGCCATTTCACGAGCGCGCACAAATTTAAGGTTTGATATCGGTTTACTCGCTGCAACCTCATCTTTTATATTTTACAAAAAATAGGGTAATTTTTTGTGCCCTAAAATTAACTTGTATTTTTTTACTAAAATTTTGTGGTAAAATCATGCAACATAAAAAATTGGAACTACCACTGTTTTATTCTCTAGGGTCTCTGCTTTCAGAAAATATATCATGTTTGGGGGGTTAATGTAATCTTCAGACCTAAAATTATTTTTAAAAAAAGCGCAAAAACTACTCTGGCAGTGAAAGGGATAAAGTTTAAGCCCCAACCCCCCCTTTTTCATGAGGAGCAGCAAATTAGTGATCACTACACTGCAAGGTCTCTCCTTCCTGCTAGCCCCCGGGTGTGGTGCTGGAGACAGGCAGGGAGGGGAGGAGGTGATAAACGGCACAATGTTCAAAATATTACACATTTTAAGTCGCAATAAAGCCCCTTTTGTTTTTGAAAGCCCCAGACATTCCTAAAATCACCTCCAATTTAAATATGGTTTTGGTTAAAAAAAAAAAAAAAAAATTTACCGGGACAAGTAGATTGGGGCCCCAAGTTAGTCCCTCGACAATTTTTAGTTTTTTTTATTAATTTCCACACCCCTGCATAATATTTGAATCCCTTCCTGTATGTGTGTATGTATATGTGTGTGTGTGTGTGTGTATATGTATGTATGTGTATATGTGTGTGTGTGTGTGTGTGTGTGTGTGTGTGTATATATATATATATATATATATATATATATATATATATATATATATTTATTACACCTATACATATACAGTTAGGTCCATATATATTTGGACACAGGCACAATTTTAGTGTTTTTCTGGTATTTACCAAAACATATTTAAGCTATAGTTCTTTAATGGATATGGGCTGAAAGTGCACACTCTCAGGTTTAGTTTGAAGGTATGCACATCCAAATTGGAGGAAGGGTTTATGAATTACACCCCAAGAGTAGCCATCCCCTCTTTTTCAAGGGACCAAAAGTAATTGGATAATTAAATCAAAAGCTGTTTCATGGCCAGGTGTGGGCTACTCCTTCATTATTTCTTTCAAAATTAAGCAGGTAAAAGGTCTGGAGTTGATTCTAAGTGTGGTATTTGCATTTGGAATCTATTGCATCATGCATTCAAAAGGAGCTGACCATGCAAGTGAAACAGGCGATTGTAAGACTTCAATAACAAAACAAATCCATCAGAGAGATAGCAGCAACATTAGGAGTGGCCAGATCAACAGTTTTGTACATTCTGGGGAAAGAAGAACACACTGGTGAGTTCAACATAAAAAGGTTATGGGCATCCACGGATGACAACAGTGGTGGATGATTGCAGGATCCTCTATGGTAAAGAAAACCCATTCACAACATCCAGACAAGTGAAGGACACTCTCCAGGAGGTGGGCGTATCATTATCAAAGTCTACAATCAAGAGAAGACTTCATGAGAGCAAATACAAAGGATTCACCACAAGATGCAAACCATTCATAAGCCTGAAGAACAGAAAAGCCAGATTAGACTTTGCCAAAAATTATCTAAAAAAAAACCAGACCAGTTCTGGAAAAGCATTCTTTGGACGGATTAAACTTAAATTAATCTGTACCAGAATGACAGGATGAAAAAAGTGTGAAGAAGGCTTGGAACAGCTCATGATACCAAAGCACACAACGTCATCTGTAAAACATGGTGGAGACAGTGTGATGGCATGGGCATACATGGCTTCCAGTGGCACTGGGTCATTGGTGTTTATTGATGATGTGACAGAAGAGAGAAGCAGCCAGATGAATTCTGCAGTGTTTAAAGATATACTGTCAGCCCAGATTCAGCCAAATGCAGCAAAGTTTATTGGATGGCACTTCACAGTACAGATGGACAATGATCCAAAACGCACTGCAAAAGCAACCCAGGAGCTTTTGAAGGAAAAGTGGAATATTCTGCAATGGCCGAGTCAATCACCTGATCTCAACCCAACTGAGCATGCATTTCCATGTTGAAGGCAAACCTAAAGGCAGAAAGACCCACAAACAAAACAACTGAAGACCGCTACAGTTAGAGCCTGGCAAAGCATCAGGAGGAAACCCAGTCTTTGGTAATGTTCATGGGTTCCAGACTTACTTCAGGCAGTCATTGCCAGTAAAGGATTATCAACAAAATATTAAAAATTAACATTTTACTTATGATTATATTCATTTGTCCAATTACATTTGGTCCCTTGCAAAATTGGGGATAGCTACTCTTAAGAGCTGTAATTCCTAAACCCTTCCTCCAATTTGGATGTACATACCATCAAATTAAACCTGAGAGTGTGCACTTTCAGCCCATATCCATTATATAACTATAGATGGAATATGTTTTGGTAAATGCCTGAAAAAAACGAAAATTGTCCCTGTGTCCAAAACAAAATAAAATATATATATATATATATATTAGACCTAACTGTATATATGCTTTTCAGGAAAATGTATTCTTGTATCCTATTCAGGACTACTCTATTGCCCTTGGTAGAATTAGTTTATGTTGCTTTTTTAACACTCCTTCAGTGGCAGGAAATACCGGGTATAATCAGTCTTCTTTGATACTTACACCTTCCTTAATCAGTGCCATATGGTTGCAAAATAGCCAAACTCTCTTTATATCAATAGAATCCTAGTTGTTTTATTTGTGCTTTCATATATGGCAAGTATAATATGATGTATGTGACCTGGTGAATTTTCACAGTAGGCTTCTAATGACCTCAGCCTCTATATATTTTTTTTTTTTTTTTGTATTACCATTGGCTTTGTTGTAGACTTCATTCATGTGCATGACAACTGGCTTTGTTAGTTTAATCTGTTGAAGTGACATTGAGATAATCTTTCAAATGGCTTATCAAGCGTTTTCTACATTTCCAAAAACTCAAGCTTGTTGCATTAAGTTATTGTCAGATTGATCTCCTCCCTTGTATCTAATGCACGTCTACCTTTTTTTGCTAGAGGATTTTTTAGTATCAATTTATCATTCCCAATCTATATGTGTGCAGTCATTTTTGTTGCCAAGGGAAACCATTAGCAGCTTTAATGACTGTCACAGGGCGGGACTCTGCATACGTAGAACACAGCATGCATTCTCTGTGGAAAAGGCCCGATCCTGTGATTTCCTGCAAGAGCCTGCAATAATTGCACCATCTAGATCAACAGGTCTCAGGGGTTACTCCATTTCTGTAAGTCACCCTGTATAGCTTTCAGTGTGATTTATTGCAGATAAGCAACATCAAGAGACAGGTTTGTACTTTACTTATTTCAGCTTATTGTATTGAAGCAGATTAGAGTGATGTATAGTTTCCATTGTAAACTTTAAAGGCTAAAACCACCCAAACTTGGTTTCAGTTTTGTTTTGTTGTTGGTCGATTAATTTACTAACTATGGACTTCTTGGGGACTTAGCAATGAAGTCATCATGTTGAGAATTGCAAAACCGAATATTGTGTCTTACAGCTCCAGCTACTTTATTATGTAAATGAGATCAAGGATAATATCGGTATTAGAGCTAGAAACTAGTGCAAAGCTAACCCTGCTCTCAGAGTCAAAGATTACATGAAGCCTGTAGGTGCTTAAACCACATTTTGGATGGACATATCTTTTATCACAGGAAACATGGAGGCACTAATGCTGATCCAGAATGATGGTTTTAAAATACAGTGTCTTGTCTACAAGAAGGGGTGACGTTGGTCCAGTAATCATCTATTTCTTCTGCAGGTGTTCTTGTGGAAAGCTCACATACACAGCTCCACCATGGATTTTCTTGATCGAAATATCAACTTCAAAGCTCTTCTCAAGTTCTCAAATATGTAAGTGATATTTTAATATGAATAACCTTTCAAGGGAATATTTGTTGGGTTTTCTTTGTTGGGCTTCCTATATATTTAGCATCTTTTGAAACTTTACCACTTCCCACATGTAGTATGTCATATGGTATCCTCGGGTTGAAGTGGATATACTGGGATGATGCCTGCAGGTATCAAAATTTGCAGCTGTCAATTCCCTCTTCAGCAGAAGTGATTCAAGTGGCTGAATAGCCACTCGATCACTTCTGCGGGTAGTGAAAGGGTATTTTACATTAGGTATTGTATAGTGTTTGTGTGCAATAAAAATTCACTAAAGTGTTTTTTTTTTTTTTTTTTTAATTGCATTTTAAGAAAATGCTGTACAGTTACTGTTTGACATAAATTCCAACCCCCACCATTTTATTCTGTAGGGCATATATATATAATACAGGATTTATATAGCGCCAACCATTTGCTGAGCACTTTACAATATAACGGAAGACAACACAGCAACAATATAGTTCCATAGAAGAGGGTTAGGAGGGCCCTGCTCCTTGCAGATTACAATCTAAGAGGGAATATATATGTATGTATGTAGTATTTTTCTGGCAAAAAAAGTAGATTTTTTTTTTTTTTTTTCTATGTAGGAGAGAAATGTCCAAATTGACCCGGTAGAGAAGTTGTTAAAAAAACCTATTTGTTAAACCTTTTGCTTGTTATTTTTCATAGTCTATGGCAAAGCCCATAATGGTCCTTTTGAAATGGTAACTGTTTAGTGTTACTGAATTATTTCTACAAGACAGAGCCTTTGCTGACTATTTTATATTGCATGAAGTGATCGTTTATTTAAAAAATTCAGATCAAATATTGTTTTGACAGGCAAAGTATTTCAAAATAAATTCTGTATTCCCAGCTGTTATCGGGATCTTGTGACTTGTCATTTGGTTCTAAATAGTTTGTACTTTCTGGGAATATTTACCAATTTTCTTTTTCGAGTTTGAGAATACTTTCTCTAAGCTGAATGTTTGTAATAACCTCAATATTATGACCGCTTTGATACTATATGGCAAGGCAGGGTATCTGTGGCTATGTTTTCTACTCAAATACTCTGACAAACAGTCCATGGCAACAAGCACTATTTGAATATGACAAAACTGCACTTAATGATTAATATGTTTTTATGACTTAATGATTAGTATGCTGTCAATTCAGAGCGCTGTGCCACAGCTATTGTTCCTGTGTGCTGAAGTGACGTCATCGAAACTCAGCCATTCAAACAGCCTGAGCCTGGAAGACCAAGTGAAGATGGAAGCCCTGTCAGTGATGACAGTATGCCGCTGGAGGACTTAGTTTTAAAGAGTCTGCCATAATGTACTAATATGGTGCAAACTATGCACATTATGTCTTAAATCACCTGGGGGCCATTTTTTTGTTTTGTTTGTTTTATTCAAAAAGTGTACTACTGCTTTAAGATTGGCAGGCATTGAATTGTCACAATTTATAGGACGATCTGATAGGTGTGTATGTCTATGTATGTATTTTTTAATTCACACAGGTGTTCACTGCATTCACAGTGAAATACAGAAATTTTTATCTTAAGGCTCCATGCACACTGGGTTTTAATAACACTGGTAACATTAGCTGAGTAAAGTCATGTTAAAAACATGTAGGTTTATTTGCGGTTTTACATTCACGTTTTTTGTGGGGGTTTTTTTTCTCCAAAAAAAATATAATTTTTTTGCAAAAAAAAAAAAAAAAAGTCCAAAAACGCTGGTTTGGTGTGTTTTTCAGCGTTAGAACGTTTTTACAGCTAAAAAACAACTCTAGAAACTCGCTAGTTCTGGGGACTTTTTCCAGCCAAAAAACGCTGATCACAGTCTGTGCATGGACACCTACGTTATTATTCTGGGGAGATTACTGGCTGTAGAAAATAATGTCAAAAGCCAAAAACAGCAGCTGTAAAAACGTTCAGTGTGCACGAGGACTAAAAATTGTCCACTAGCTCTTATGAGTGTTCCATATGCTTTGTTAATCTGTACTAAAATGTACTAAGTATTTTTTGTTTTGTTTTTTTCTCCCCACAGTACAATAGCTGTGTAACTAATGAAAGGTGGCACTGAATAAACCTAGTGTTAGTCAAAAAATTATTTTGTTGCTTTCTCTTTCGTTTCAGTGAAGTGAGCTGGTAAAATGCATAACATTTAACACATTGTATATGTTTTGTATTTCAGCTCTCCCAGCACACGGCAGCACTTAAAACATGTGTATGCCAGCTTCGCTCTCGGTTTGCTGGTTGCAGCTGCTGGTGCTTATGTCAATGTGGTCTTCAGGTTCCTCCAGGTGAGTGATTTCATGGTTAAACACAATTCTTGTTTTGTAAAAAAAAAAAAAAAAAATACATAATTTTCTGCAGGGTGGATTTGATTTAAATCAAACTGATTTAAATCACTAGTCAGTAAGGCTTGATTTAAATCCTAGTTTTCTACATAAAGACTAATTCTTGCTGGTATAACTTTAATATGCAAGTAGATGAAGATTTTTAGAATAACTTTTTCATATTAGTTTTTTTATCCCCAGTTTAATAGGTTAATCATTCATATTTGGACAACTTTTCTGTTGTACTTGGGAAGGAGAAAAATAATCATTACCTTAATAACAATTTAAATAGATTTATTCACTGAAACAATAACATTCCAGCATATGGTATTTGCTTAAACAAACATCCATGTTTGTTAACTAATTTGGCTAAACAAAATATATATATTTTAAGAAACTTCGACTGTCAGCCCCTTCCTCCTCACACTTAGTTTCACTTTCTTCTTGTGCAGATCTATTCCATTCCAAACAATCAGAAAAATATTGTTTCTATTCTATTCACTGAACTTGAAACTTAGCACTGAAGGGGCTGATTCTGTATTCATAGGTTTGTAGAAGTTAGGATTAAGGTCTTTTTCTTAACTCTGTTCATGTTATAACATTTTTGCTGTGAAGAAGAGGCATGTGATCTCTGCTGAGTCAAATTCAGTTTTGAGAACTGCAAAAGTAAATCAAGCATCTGTGATAATATCTTGTAGGCAGAGAAACTGCCCAATAATCTTACAAAAACCTCTGGAAGAGCATGACATTGTGAATGGATTAATAGAATTTGACCAAAAAAATTAAACATATACAGCCTTATTCTACATAATTAAAAAACTAATCTTTATTTCATGATGGAATAACCTTTGGATGGTAATATATTTTCCTCAAAAAGCATTTTATTTTAAAAAATCCGATTTTTAAATAAAAAAAATCCATGTTTTTTTTTTTTTTTTTTTTTTTATCATTTTGGTTTTTATCCACCCTGATTTTCTGGGTACTTGATGTCTTCACCTACATACCAAAAATATTCTAGACCATACAGACTTGTTTAGCCCTGTTCTATATAAGACTAGGACCGTATGGATAAACTCCAAAGCCATGAGTGCAAGACTGCTGGTAGAAATTTTGAATGCTTTTTGGCAGTGTGATATTGCCATTCGTTTTTATGTAAAATATAGTGACAGATTTAAAAAAACAGGTGAAAGAATTGTCTGTTGCCAACAGCATCCATGCATATTCTGGCTTTAATTGTGTATCCCAGTGGGAATGTTCTTGAGTGTAGGGAAAAGCCATGTTATGTGACCTGACAGGCTTTATTATTTGTGTGCAACTCTGATTTTCTCAAATATTAGAATATAAACTTTTTTTTTTTTCTTTTGGGGGGTTGTTAACATTACTGATGTATTCTTGCTGTTTATCTATACAGGGCAGCTTCCTGTCATTTGCAGGCTCATTGGGCATGATGTTATGGCTGATGTTCACCCCTCACAGTAGAGAGAATGAGAAGAAACGTCTAGGAATCTTAGCTGGATTTGCATTTTTCTCTGGTAAGCATTCTGTAGTGTATTTCCTGTTTAAACTTCAATACATTTATTATCTTTTTATATATGACAAACATGTATATGGCGCTGACCATTTATGCAGTACTTTACATGTTTTGCATTCACATCGGTCCCTGCCTTCAAGGAGCTTTGCACTGGTCTCTATATAATATGCAGACATACACACAAACGCATACTAGGAACAATTTAAACAGGAGCCAATTAACCTACCAGCATGTTTTTGTGGGAGGAAACTGGGTTACCTGGAGGCAATCTTACAGCACAGGGAGAGCATGAAGTCTTCATGCAGATAGTGTCCTGGCTTGGATCTCAACTGAGCACTCCACTTTTTTTAAGTCAGAAGTGGCCTTCTTATATACGTTCTTATATAACTTTCTTATAAAATATAATATTTATATTTACCACCTTAGGATTTCTTCATCTGCTGATGACTCTTGTGAATTTAAATAAGTTGGTTTTGACCAAGCTGGCCCATACAATCTATTTGCTTCACTTACAGATGCAACCACTAAGAACGTGATTTAAATTGTATGAGCATCAGCTACGTACAGTATATGGTGTTGTGTTCTGCAGCAGGATTGAGATTTCCGGAACAGAATCAAGTTGGGATGAGCGCTGCTCAGCCCTTCACGGGAATCGTATTTCATCAATGAATACAGGGCTTCCTCTGATTGGCTGAGGTGGAGATCATGACATCATCTGCCTGCCTCTCGACCTCAGCTAATCAGATGAAGCCTTTAATTCATTGAAGAAATGAAATGAATCCTGTAAATGGCTAAGCAGCGCTCAGCCCGAATCTATTTTGTTTCAGAAGCGGGATGGGAGGTCCCCATCTTGATGTTGGAACACAGTGCTATATACTTTGTACACATAAAGTTTATACAGCACTGATACTACATACACTTTATACTGTGCTCCTTGTAGGTGCATCTCTTAGAGAAACAAATTGTTTTGACTACTTTGGTCCAAATAAACTATTTAAAATACCTGTTAGAGGAAGGTGGTGCCCCGAGGTCTTCCAGTGGCTGTCATGTCAGCTGTCTGAACCCATGCTAATTTAAAACGAGCAGTACTCCAGCCCCTCAAGTAATCATATACATGCACCTTGGGTTCCTGCTATTTACAGGGCTTTAAGTGGTGCACACTTGGTGTAATGCACACTTGGGAGCTAGCGTGTGTTAAAGCACAACTAAAGTCTGCAAATAGCAAATACTTCTAACCCAGCCTGCGAGGTCCCTTGCTGGCGTTGACCCCCCCCCCCCCCAAACTTTTTCTGGATGCTGGATCTTTGACTATCCTAATTGACTGTTGTGGATTATGTAACTTTCTCACATGAGCAATAGTTTAGCCAGGCACCATGCAAAATATGTAAATTGAGCTGCATATATTTAGCTGAGTATACATTCTAAGACTGTGAACAGGTAGGTTCGTTGTCTTTTATTGCAGACAAGACCTAGCATAAGTTGTTACCTTTTACTTACACTTTAACAGTGCAAGGTTTGAAAGTTGGCAGAGCATCAACAACTTTTATTAACCTCTGCCCAGAACCTAGAGTCATCCTTGGACCAGAAAAACAAAATATACAATTTTTAAGTTGAGTTTGCACCTTTATAAATTCAGGACAGAGTATTCATAACCAGGACAGCTCTCTTTAATAAAAATATTGCATTTGTAAAGAATTTCCTTATATTAAATGTATTTCTGCCTTATCCTTCCAGGCATTGGTTTGGGTCCTGCTTTGAATCTTTGCTTGGCTATTGATCCCAGGTAATTGTATACACAATTGTTTATTGATATAAATATGCATTGAACAGTTTTGACACAAATATTGCTGAGTCCATTAGCCTTATTAATAGGCACTATGCTCTGTTGTAAAACTGGAGAAACCAAAAAAGATCTACATTGCCATTAACAAGCTGGTTTCTAGTATTTATTCTTCTGATTTTAGGTTTGTTTGTGTAGGGAGGTTTCTGGTTGTTGGTGGCGATACCAATTTTTATAAATTAACCTTATTAAAAACAAAAAACACAAGACCTGTACAGTTGTACAGTTATAATAATTTCACATATCCTGGTTGTGCTGGGAGATTTTTAGAGAACATGTAGGGAAATCCATGTATGAGCAGAGCACAGACTAGAAAGATTTTACAATACAAATTTGTTTTAGGTGATATTATTAAGTAGTAGCTTTATACTTCACTTGCTCTGTGTGGGTATGTTATTAAAACCTTAAGGCTCTGAGGCCAGAGTGCACAAATGCTAGGGAAGGATTTTCTTAATCACTGAATTTTCCTAAGTGTTACTAAACCCAGGACCCTACATTCAATATATGTCTCCCACAGTACACAGAACATGGAAATGCAATTATTTTAGTAAATATTATCCGCTAAATACCTTTTTCTCAGCAGCAGTTAGAGCAATCTTGTGACTTCTATCGGTGTTCAGCAGAGCAGTGGTTAAAGCTTGTAGGAGTTTTTTTCTGCTCAAGAGGATGCAGAACCCTTGACCCTCTGTCTGGACAGTGCTGATTGGTCCTGTGCTGATCCCTCCTCGCTAGCAATACACACCAAACTGAGCAGGTGCAAAGTGTCTCCACATGATATGTCTTATCAGGAGATAAGAGGGGGGCACTGTAAGAAGGGGGGGATCAGAGAAGTCAGGATCAAACAGCGGTTTACATAATGCAGAGGATTAACCCCTTTAGGTTCCACAGTGAGTATAGTGAGCATGCTTTACTGCATATACAGACTGATTTTATGGCTGTGGGTTAAGTAACACTTTAAGCCTTTCAGATTCTACAACAGAACGTGCATAGTGAGAAGGCCATTGTATGCTATGTTGACTCTAATTTATTATATAATTAGAGTGGCACTTTTGGTTTGTTTTTTTTTTTGTTTTTTTTTTTTTTTAATTTCAAACATAAGAAAAAACTGAGACTACATATGAAGGATGCAAACAATTGAACAGAGAGGGTGAAAGTTAAATCTTGGTTTGACCATCAGCATCACAGATAATCTAATATTTCAAATTGCATATTTCTACAGTGGGGATCGAAAGTTTGGGCACCCCAGCTAAAAATTTGTATTAATGTGCATAAAGAAGCCAAGGAAAGATGGGAAAAATCTCCAACAGGCATCAAATTACAGATTAGACATTCTTATAATATATGTCAACAAAAGTTAGATTTTATTTCCATCATTTACACTTTCAAAATAACAGAAAACAAAAAAGTGGCGTCTGCAAAAGTTTGGGCACCCTGCAGAATTTATAGCATGCACTGCCCCCTTTGCCAAGCTGAGACCTGCCAGTGTCATGGATTGTTCTCAATCATCGTCTGGGAAGACCAGGTGATGTCAATCTCAAAGGTTTTAAATTCCCAGACTCATCTGACCTTGTCCCAACAATCAGCACCATGGGTTCTTCTAAGCAGTTGTCTAGAAAACTGAAACTGAAAATAGTTGACGCTCACAAAGCTGGAGAAGGCTATAAGAAGATAGCAAAGCGTTTTCAGATGTCAATATCCTCTGTTCGGAATGTAATTAAGAAATGGCAGTCATCAGGAACAGTGGAAGTTAAAGCAAGATCTGGAAGACCAAGAAAAATATCAGACAGAACAGCTCGCAGGATTGTGAGAAAAACAATTCAAAACCCACTTTTGACTGCACGATCCCTCCAGAAAGATCTGGCAGACACTGGAGTTGTGGTACACTATTCCACTATAAAGAGATACTTGTACAAATATGGTCTTCATGGAAGAGTCATCAGAGGAAAACCTCTTCTACGTCCTCACCACAAAAATCATCGTTTGAACTTTGCAAATGAACATATAGACAAGTCTGATGCATTTTGGAAACAAGTTCTGTGGACCGATGAGGTTAAAATTGAACTTTTTGGCCAGAATGAGCAAAGGTACATTTGGAGAAGAAGGGGCACAGAATTTAATGAAAAGAACCTCTGTCCAACTGTTAAGCATGGGGTTGGATCAATCATGCTTTGGGGTTGTGTTGCAGCCAGTGGCACAGGGAACATCTCACGAGTAGAAGGAAAAATGGATTCAATAAAATTTCAGCAAATTTTGGATGGTAACTTGATGCCATCTGTGAAAAAGCTGATGTAAAAGAGAGGATGGCTTCTACAAATGGATAATGATCCTAAACGCACCTCGAAATCCACGGGGGATTACATCAAGAGGCGTAAACTGAAGGTTTTGCCATGGCCTTCACAATCTCCTGACCTCAACATAATTGAAAATCTATGGATAGACCTTAAAAGAGCAGTGCGTGATAGACAGCCCATGAATCTCAAAGAACTGGAAGACTTTTGTAAGGAAGAATGGGCAAAGATACCTCAAACAAGAATTGAAAACTCTTGGCTGGCTACAAAAAGTGTTTACAAGCTGTGATACTTGCCAAAGGGGGCAGTACAAGATATTAACGCTGCAGGGTGCCCAAACTTTTGCAGACGCCATTTTTTTGTTTTCTGTTATTTTGAAAGTGTAAATGATGGAAATAAAATCTAACTTTTGTTGACATATTATAAGAATGTCTAATCTGTAATTTGATGCCTTTTGGAGATTTTTCCATCTTTCCTTGGCTTCTTTATGCACATTAATACAAATTTTTAGCTGGGGTGCCAAAACTTTCGATCCCCACTGTACGTATTCATAGCTGAGAGTCAGTTTGAACTTCATCTAATGAGACTTTTTCTTAATCTAGCATCATTCCAACTGCTTTCCTGGCCACTGCAGTGATCTTCACCTGCTTCTCACTTAGTGCTCTATATGCACAAAGGCGCACTTACCTGTACTTGGGAGGTAAGTGTCGCCCTGTTTCATGTCACTATGTGTTCTGTGCTGCATGAATTGTCTTCCCAAAGTGAATGTGTTTCTTACACAGGTGTGCTAATGTCTGCTCTGAGCCTCCTTTGTCTGTCTGGATTGATCAATATCTTCATTGGATCCACCGTCCTTTTAAAAGTGAGTTTATACAATGTTCTAAGAATATAAAAGTTTGCTTTCTAGGTTAAGGCTTAATTCATACTAGTGCAATTTTATTGCTTGACAGTGAAAATCACATTATCAATAGTGCCTATTCTCATCAATGCAAAGCGGCACAATTACATTTTGGAAGAGGCTCCTGTACTACTTTAGTGCAATTCTAGCACAATTTTTGGCCCCATAGAACATGCAGTCCACTTCATAATAGCATCCAAGTTGCACTACATAATCGCAGTGAAAGTCGGATTGCAGCAATGTAAACCTAGCCTTACTAATGTGACTAAGTCTGACTTGATCGGGTTATAGGACTATGCGGTATGTAAACATCTAGTGCAGACCTGAGTTGACTTCTCGCAGAAGCTGTTTTGTCAAAGTTGAAAAAAGAACACACCATAATAAAAGTTAGCAGAATGGCATGTTCCCTTTCACTTAGCGTTTGTGCTGTAATATTCTTGTAAGTGATCCAGTTCTGCTGCGGTTGATAACTCAAAGTATAAATTAGAACAAAGTGTGTCAACTACAGTCAACTCCTCAGAGCGCTAATACAGAGTGTTTATAGCACTCTTGCTTACACTTTAACTGAATAAAGTCTTTTTTCTTTCAAAATTAAATTTTGAGGCGTTGCACTGGAACAGTACATGCCCAGGATACACTGCAAAGTTGAAAACCCCAGTAAGAAGCATCTCGAGACTACAGGGTGGGGGAGATTGTGCACACAACATTTTTTTATGTTCTGTTGAAGAGGAAATAACCGCAACACAAATGTATTATATTGCAGCTTAATAATTCTTAGATGTGTCGGCTGAATTGGTTTTCATTTTTTAGGCTTTTTCACTATTTGCATCTGTTAATTTGGCCAGTAGGTTTTTCAACTTCCTTTAACAGACCAAGATGTGCAGCAAAACTGCTAGTTACAGGGTTAAAAATAAAATTTAACACTACCAGGGGTCCTTACAATAGTCGACTTTTATTCATTGATGTAAACCCTTTATCCCAAAAAAAAAAAAAAAAATGCTGTAACTACATAAAATGTGTTTTAGTTGAAAATTGGCTTTAATTATGTCTTTCTTAAGTCCATCTCACTCTGCTAGTGCATCTAATACCCTCTCCCCAGACTAACAATGAATGCTGCTTTTCAAAGGTGTCTCTGTTGCTCCTCCTTCCAGAATAAAAACCACCTATGACTAGAAGTGTTACTGACCAAATCACCAGGTGAAAATAAAGGAAAAAGTCCACAAAAAAGAAAATGTATGCATCCACTACATTTACGGATTAGTGAGCTGCAGTATATAATTCTTTTGTTTTTATGTTCAATCCCACTTTAAGTTTCTTAGCAATAGAGATTATTTTTTTTTTTTATAAATCTGCCAGTATTTAAAGGAGAAGTTCACCTTTCACGAAAAAATATGAAATGCACATATTTTTGCTGGCAAACAAAATGTACATTTATTACTTTTTTCCTGCAACAACCTGGAAAACATTGCACTCATGATCAAGTGGATCTGAGGTGCAATAGTTAGGCTTCTGCGGATAAGCCCTGCAGCCCTTCATAAGAGCTGTCTGTTGAAAGTTGCAGGGTTTGTGAATGAACTAGAGCGCGCTCATCAGTACCCTCGCAGTTTATTCAGAACTACAATCTGTTAGACAGTTGATGTAATTCATTAATTCACAGGAAACTGAATGGTGTGGACCTGTGGGCAGAGCCCCATATGGCCGCTCTGGTTTTTTTTAAATTGTGAAAGCGTGTGAGGGGAGAAGATTTTGCCCCCCCCAAACTATATGTCACACCGTGGGGGGCGCAATTGGAGAAACTTGCATCAGGGCTGAAAATAGGTTACATGTCCCAAAAGGTGAACTTATTCTTTTAAAACATCTGTTTGGGTCTTCAACAGCTCTGCTTTTAAGGCAATATGTTTCTTTGTGCTATGCCTGTTAAAGTTGTTTATCTGGCACTTGTACCTTTTTTTTTTTTTCACGACATTACCAAAGGAAGACTTTAATGCGTTGTGCTGCGCTTTTATTAATCCAACAAGCTGGAATTCTATGACATTTCTACTGAGGCTGAATCCAGGAAGTCTCCAGATTACATTCATCAAATTCTGTTAATTGCACATCCGTTTTCAATTAGTCGGCAACAGCTCGTTATGCTGCTGCTGAGATCTTAGTTTGAAATGACATTGTTCTTGTTGTTTCCAGCCTTTGCTAATACATTTGGCACTTATTTTTCAGGTCCACATATACGTTGGTCTTCTGGTCATGTGTGGTTTTGTCTTATTTGACACTCAGCTTATCATTGAAAAAGTTGAGAATGGAGACAAGGACTATGTCTGGTAAGCATGATAACACTTTCCATATTAAACCTTTTTCTGGCTTCATCAAATCTGAGAATTGTTATTAATACCCTCATGGTAAGCATAATCAATATTGGCAGATATTGAAAGCGATTGCAAGGCATATGTTCATGATAAATAAGAGAAATATTTCATTAATATAAGATGATATATACTGGAACTCGAAAGGAGGGAGGAAAAATATCTAAAGGTTAACTATATACACATTGCAATGACTTTAGCCAAGTGCATTGCATTGGTTCTTGCCTCTATCTGTTCTGTAGATATTAGGAGAGGCTATTATGGTGTACTTGCTGAATTGTCTCGTGATCGGTGCATACTTGGGAGGATATGCAATTAACACATTAAAGATGAATCTTCCATTGCTGTAATCCAAAGGACATTGCCAGGGATATGTCATGGTCTATACCATGAGTTTGAGAAACCATAACCTCCCCCCAGGCCTGCACATTACTCAATCAGAATGCGTCCCTTGTACCACCGCAGAACCTGGTTTTATCAACGGTCTCGGCATCCGATTTTAGTTCGGTTTCAGACACAGAACAAGTGCCCCACTTGACAAAAGCAGAATGTCAGAATTCCTCAGACATATATTACAGGCTTAATTCAGCCATCTTTGTCCATGTCTCAACCACCTGCTCCTATAATCAATATCTTACAGCTCAGAGTAGTCAGGTTGTCCCTCCAACACTGGACCCCCCTCCCCCTCTTCTAAAGGGACACCCAATTCGGGTACAGTCAGACAACGCCACCGCAGTGGCATATATCAATCATCAAGGAGCCACGGGAAGCCAGGCTGCATTGAAGGAAGAAAATAAGATTCTTTCATGCACAGTAACTCGCTGTTCAGTGATGTGATTCACATCTCCGGAGTGGACAACTGGTAGGCAAATTTTCTCATCTGCCATCTCTTGGACTAAAGGATGTGGATCTCCTACCTCCGTTTGTGGCCAGAACCAGGGGACCTCAACCTCTGGCCTTGTATACTCTAGTTATCCCTTGGTATCACTTCAGGCCCATTTACACCTTCCCTCCACTGTGGGTTTTGTCTCGCCTCCCCCACAAAAAAAGAGCAAGAGAGGAAGCCTACGATTTATACTGGCCCAGAATAACCTGGTACACAGACAGACTTCTGGCATCTTTCCAACACGCCAGATCTCCTATTCAGGGCCTTTTCTTCCACCCTGTTTCAAAGTCTCCAACCTTAACGGCATGGCTGTTGAAACCCAGGTAGAGGAGTCTGATTCCTACCTTGCTATAAGCAAAAAAGGCTGCTTCTAAGAAGATTATCATTCATGGAAAGAAAAGAGTACAATGCCAGAGACTCCATCCTTGTGCATTCGGTGTTTCCTGCAAACAGACCTTGACCCGAACCCAACTCTTAACACATCATAAGGACAGTTGTTGGCCTTATAAATGCTTTTCCAAAGTACTGTAGCTTCACATTCTGAACTGAACGAACAGCCCTTTTATGTAAAGAGCCTTTTCTCATACTTCACAATTTGGTTGTCTTACCCCCAAGACCATCTCTTCCAACTGTGGCTTCAGCATTTTGTCACATTGTTCTACCATCCCTTTCCCCTGCTCAAAAGTATCCAAAGGAAGCCTCTCAATATTGTCTGGACGTAGTCGGAGCCATTTGAATATACTTGAAAACTACTGCTTTTGTTAGACAAACAGATTCCCTGTTTGCCTCTTGAGAGGTCCTCGGGACCGAACAAGGGGCACCCCCCTTTCAAAATCCATTATTGCATGGTGGATTAGGAACTTGAATACAAGAGCTTATGCTCTTAAACAAAAACATCCTCCTGTGCTGTTGTGCTCCCACTCCATCAGGTCTGTAGGAGCATCCTGGGATTTTGAACACCAAGCCTATTTTGCCCAACTGTATAAGGCCGCCACCTGCTCTTCTGTTAATACTTTCCAAAATTTTTACCAGGTTGGTGTCCCATCTTCTGCTGATGCTGCTATTGGCTGCAAAGTCCTTGTAGCAGTGCTCTGAAAGTGGGTCTTTGCCCTCTGTTGTTGGGCCTATTGGCACAGTTCCGTTTGCCTAAGTTGTTGCCCTACCTTTCTATTTATTGCTTGGGGATGTCCTGTGGTATATGGATTGTTACCTGTAACTTCCATGTCTTGTAGGACACAGGCCACCCTCCCTAAACTCTTACTCTGCATTGCTTGTTGAAAACAGAGGGCTTCTATTGTAGGGTAGGGGAAGCGCCCCAGGGGAGCATGCCCTTAAAAACTTTCCAGTGTTCAGTCACCTAAAGGTTACGGGTCTATAACCCATGGTATATGAATTAATTGCATGTGTACTTTACTATGTTCCAAGATGTGGAATTTACAGGCAAGTAAAAAAAAAAAACAACTAATTTTGTGTTAGTCTGGTTGCTGGAAAACAATGGCTTTTATTCATGGCAAGAAAAGGGAACTTCTTTTACACAAAATATTGTGAATTGGCAGTGCTGACTTAACTGGTGTTAATTTTGTGTAGTGTTTTTGATTTGCAGAAAGCTGCATCCCATTATTAGGCTTACTGTATTCTTGGGCACATGGGTGTTTTTCTGTTTATGAAGCTGAAGATACAGTACTTGACTTTATTCACATGATGATGTCTTCTTTCTTCTACCAGTACAGGCAGTCTTTAAAGTATATGGTGAATGCCAGTGTACCAGGGAAGACTGTTGTTGTTAATAAAATATTATTTATTCCAGTTTAAGTTGGAAACAAGAATCCTGGCCCATGGGGCTAACAATCTAAAGTTTGTATTTTGTACTTACAGGCACTGTGTAGATCTGTTTCTGGATTTCATTGCCATCTTCAGGAAAATTATGATTATCCTGGCAATGAACGAAAAGGTATGTAGTTCTGTATGATTGACCTTTTATCAGTTTTCTCCACTTAAATAGTTCATGTTTGCAATAGGCAGTAGTATGGAGAATTTGTAGGTGTACTGTCCTGTATTCCCTCTGTTTGCAATGGAAGGAATTTTGGAGATACACAAAATCTCAAAATGCCACCTCATTATCATCACTTTGTTTTAAATTCATATTTTTTGTACATTGAACTCTACTAAGACAATTAAAGTCCAATAAATTCAAACTTGTAAGACTCGCAAGTTGTAGTGGAAAACTAGTCTAGCTTCAACCAGCACTAGATATACAGTGACTCTGGTGTGGTAAATGTTTTGTGTGCTGACTTCCACTCTTGTCAATATAAATATAGTCAGATTACCTCTTTGCAGGAACAGTGGAAATGAAAATGACTCTTGGGTTTCCTTTTCATAAAATGTTATTGGGTTTTCAATAGAAGAGATAAAAGACCACTATATATGCCTTTTATAGCAAGCATTATGCATATTTCATTGACGTAACAGGTTCGTGTGTGTGTGTGTGTGTGTGTGTGTGTGTGTGTGTGTGTGTTTTGTGGGTTTTTGTTTTGTTTTTTGTTTTTTTTTATAAAACCGCAAAGTAATGTTTATAGATACTATTTAGTCTAGTTTTATAAGGTTACATTTTACCAAAGTTATAAACATGGCAAAATTGTATCCCAACCTGGGACCATAACTGACAGTCTTCTTACTTGCATATCTATTTAGCTGTGATACGTTACAGCTGCCCAAGTATGAGGGGTCAGGAAAAAAGTTGGAAGTGTATTGATGAGGAAATGAAAAGGAGTAAGACTCTGTTTACACTAGTGAGATTTCAGATGTGACTTGAGTCCCACAGAATCGCATGACAATGGAAATCATTGTTTTTCAGTTGTCCCATTCACATCAATGCAACTCAGCACAGCACAATTTTGGTAAAGTGTCCTGTACTACTTTGGTGCCATTCCAACACAATTTTGGCCCCAGAGAATATACAAACCAAATCCAAGTTGCACTACATAATCATGCTGAAAATCAGATCAAATGATTGCAGCAGTATGAACCTAGCCTAAATTGAGATGAATAGGAAAGAGTAGAAAAACCAGTAAGTGCAGTCCATGATGAAAGGCTGCCCCCTGAAGCCTAGTTTAATTTAATATTTATATAGTGCTAGGTGAGCTTTCTACACCATCAGGATGTAGATATGTAATCCATGAGTATCCTATTTTAATGCATTTCTCTTTGACATCACTCTGTCAATCGCAGCCAGTGAGTCATTGAGGAGACAGAGGGGATGGGGCTGAGCAGCAGCTGTGTATGTGATTGGACAAGTAGTGCAGCAGCTTGGGAGCGAGCCTGCTTGGGTGCCTCCATTGCAAGCTGCTTGCTCTGGGAGCACTAGGCAGGAGGGAGGGGCCAAGAGTGCCAGTGGGGGACCAGAGAGGAGGAGGATCGGAGCTGCTCTGTGCAAAACCACTGCACAGGGTAGGTAAATATAATGTGTTTCTTTTTTTTTTTTTTTTTTTTTTTTTTTTTTTATAGGGGTGTTTTTTTGCCTTTTTACTATCACTTTAAGCCCTCTTGTGCCTATTCTTTTACAGGCTCTGTTCCAACGTTTCCCACACCAGGCACTTCCTATTCCACTATTCTTATGCATTTAGCTCATGGGGCACTGTATGCAATCAAGACAGGGGGCATTAAGAAGACTTGGGGGTTTGTTTACTAAAACTGCAAATTCTGGTTCAGTTCTGCATAGAAAATAATCCGGTTCCAGGTTTTTTTTTATTGTTTTTTGTTCCCATTTGGTGAGTGGTTATCTCTTTTTGAAAGATGAAGAGATGAACTGCATAATCAAGATATTCGTGTTTATCTTGTACAGCTGTGTTAATGTATACGAAGTGCCTGCTTACAGTATTATATTTTTAATATTTTCATTGTTCTTACTCTTTATGAAGCTGACATTATACAGTACTGCATTCCATAAGAAAGGGATGAAAGTGAGCCTTTCAGACAAAATCTAGTATAGACCTACAAGAAGACATGAGGGCCCTGCCCAAACAATTTACCATCATGTTGGGGGAATATTACCTACAGTTGTTGAGGGGGATAGCAGTGGCTTCAGGAAACATTTCATTGGTTACTCAGTAATGAATAGCTAGGTTTAGAGAAGAAAGTGGGTAAGCAGTTATCCTAAAGTGGATATTGATGGCTGTCTAAATACTTTTATTGTAGTGGGGGCAAGTCCAATGGGACAAGGAGGAGAATTCTAAGACAGGACCTGCTCTATAGAAACTTTGGCTATGACCTGAGAGGGCATTATCAGTAAACAAAAAACAAAAGTTAGCATAACATTCAGTCAGATTAATCTATCACTGACCTTAGTATCTAGAGTTTTGCATGGTGGTTGTGTATTTGCACTTTGTACATTATAACTTTTTGTACTCTTTGCTGAGCAAGTCAGTAAAAGATAACTATTCATTGCTATTAGCTTCAGTCTGCTAATTGTGCTTCTATTTATTTTCATATTTAGGAGAAGAAGAAAGAGAGAAAATAAAACAAGCCATGCCCCAACTTTTCCATATTCTTCTGGTTTTTCATACCTTCTCTCTCTGGCTTTTATCCCATGGTATAATGAATCGCTTGGGAAGCAATTCACAGAGTAATTTTTTTTCTGTCAATCTGTTATGTGCTTTTTTTTTTTTTTTCCCCCTCCCCACCCCTACAGTGTTTTACTGACTTCAGAAGATGCTCTTTATCAAAACTGATCTAATGTTTTTTCACCATGATGTACACATTTTAAACATTAGAATGGGCAGTAACATATACCACATGCTCTTGTACAAGGCACATGCTGCATAGCCATGCACACTGTTGCATTGGGCAGTTACCTTACTATCTCAGTGTGCCTGAAAAAATGTCTGATGTTGATTCCGCAAACGTCCATCTGTAATAAGGAATTGCAAAATGCACTAACCTATAGCAACTGGGTTTCAGTTTTCTGTATTTTTATGATTGAAAATGGAGCAGGATAGGTCCCTGGGGTTTATCTATCTATGCTCATTGCCCTTTCTATTCCTTGTTAACCCTGAAATCATTATTGGGCAAGTTAGACTATAGCTGTAGATGACCACTTCTGGGTTTGCACTCAGTCTTGAAGCCCATTGAGCATGTGTGCATTCCAGATATTTGATGCTTATGAGCTTTTCTTGATTCTGTATTCTGTTCTAGAGTGTGACATAGTCAAAACATACATTCAAGGGGTAGGTGGGGGGTGTTTAAGCTTTCCATTGCTGAATTGTTATCATCCAAACAGACCAGCTGAAGCAATTAATCTGTCTTGCCATGTAAAGGAAAAATTTGATGAGACCCTTTTGAATTTAAGCATATTGCTGTAACCTGCTAACCTAGTTAATGGGACACATCCTCTTTATAGAAAGACTACAGAGAACTTGGTGCTCCCTCTACTGTGAATGGACTGATATCGGCTCAGTCGCCTGGCTGTGTGCAGGGTGACTGGCTTGTAGAATTTTCATAAAGTCTCCTGCTTACTGCCAAGTCTCATGTTTGCTCAATGATTGAGTTGCCATCCTAAGAAGGAACTAAGAGTTGTTAAGTGCTGGTTTAATCTTGGGACAGCCCATTCCTTGGCATCAATAATATCCTGGTATTATTCATTTTCCAGGATCATATGTTTAACACTGAAGATCTGAAGACACAGTCTCTGCTTTGTGTCCTCACTTTTTTTTTTTTAATGTCAGAAATCCAATCCTTTTTAACCCCTTGCACAAAAGTATTGAAAGCTGTAATTAAATGTAAATTGCATTTAGGTAGATAAAAGTATGTTTTTGCTTTATGGGAGTGGAAGTATATTGTAAAATTTGTCTGCAGCTATAAACCTTGTCCCCTTATATCTAAAACCCCTTTTTAGGAAAAAAAATAAAAAATATCCATCTTCATTTACATGAGTTGGACTTCTACTGCCTGGATTTCAATAACCAGTTCATGCACTATCCATCTCCTCTTCTAACTTGTCCAGTGTGTAGAAGATGAGCAGTAGGAGGTCTCAGAATTTGTGCAAGAGGTTGGATTAAAGTGTTACTCTTCCTTATTGCCCCACACCCAGTCTCTCTCCTTGCCCCTGCATGCTTTTAGGGATATGGCAAGCTGCTTTAGAAACAGTGCCAAGAATTACCTTGAGGATAAAAAGAAAATTCTATGTGAAAATGTATAACGTTTTCATAATAACTTTATTTTATAGTGCAGTGATTTTCTGATTGCTGATATAACTCTGACAGTGAGCACAGTGAAACTTTTTGATTGAAATATGAAAAAATATGGGTTAATTTGTACAAGTTCTTAAAAGTACTAAAATAAAAACTAAACATAACACAAAGATTGTGTTTTATTTGTTATTCGTATCAGATTGTTACACCATACATTGTATATACAGATGTAAAATAAAAGATCACAAGCCCTTATGCATGATTTGCTTTCAAGTGGAACTAGCAATATAAATTGCATATTACATAAATATTCAAGGGGGATATTATAAAATCGGATAATTTGAGTAAAAAGTACATATTTCTTTATTTCAAAAATGCTGCTCCCAATTTTTCTACATATGAGCTAGTGCATTTGTGCGGTTTTCATTATGTGAAGGCATGTGAGTAGAAGCTAAAATGTCTTGTGATTGGTGGCAGCTCTACACTGTGGTCATTGATGTCAGCAAACGTTTCATTCTCTTTCACTGAATACTCTGACATCAGAATTCTGGTGCAACAGGTTCTGTGGCTTCAGACCAAGGGACAAGAAGCCAGAGTGGACCTTCTGTCTACAAGTCTAGTGTTGTAGATCTGCAGCACTTGGCAGTCTCAGCAATGCCTGTATATGTGACTAAAAGCCCACTACTGTGAAAAATATAATCTTCTGGTAACTGTGTGGGGTTAATACACATGATGGCATTTGGTATACAAATTCCCCCCCTTTTTTTTTTTTTTTTTTTCTTCTTTCCATATTTACGTACCAACTAAGTTGACCAGAGCAACACTGAACTTTACAGGGACAAATGAAAACAATGGACATGTGGAAATTTTTTTTTTGTTTTTCGTACTATAGCTATACAGTGTTTAATGCAGTACAAACGACCAACAGAGCACTGTAGGTTAGCTAAAGAGACTTTGCTTCCCCTTTCTCCAATTACAAACCGCTGTAGATATGAAGGGCAGGCACCGAGTGGTAATTGCACCAGCCTCCAAAACCATCCTGTTTAAATCATTTCATCCTACCCCAACAAACAAAGCTTCAACCCTTACTTTTTTTTTTTTTCACTAAAATAACAAACATGGTACACTTACCTGCTCTGTGCAATGGTAATGCACGGAGCAGCCCGGATCCTCCTCTACTGGGGTTCCCTGCTGGCGCTCCAGGCCTTTCCTCTTTGGCAGGTGCCCCCATTGAAAGCTGTTTTCCATGGGGGCACCTGTGCAGGTTTGCTCCCGAGCTGCCCTGTCTTCATACACTGATACAGGTCAAGTGGCTTGGCACAGCATTTGACTGAAAGCAGTCTGTGCAGGGAGGAGGGAGACAGCAGCAAGAGCCACTGCTGTCATGCACATCACTGGATTGAATTTGGGCACAGGTAAATAAGGGGGGCTGAGGGGGATCCTGCAGCACAGAAGGCTTTTCACCTTAATACATAGAATGCATAAAGGTGAAAACTGTATGGCTTTAGAACCACTTTAAGCATAGCGTTGTGAGCTATATAATAAGGTGTGTGTTTTTGTTTTTTACAACAGGTGCTACGGAAAATGTGAAAGGAGCCCTTTTTTTTTTTTTTTTTAATTATTATTACAGGTACTTATAGCGCCATCAATTTACACATTTACATATATATTGTACATTCACATCAGTCCCTAACCTTCAAGGGGTATACAATCTAAGGTCCATAACATACATTCATACATACACATACTAGGGCCAAATTAGACAGGAGCCAATTAACCTACCAGCATGTCTTTGGAGTGTGGGAGGAGACCAGAGTACCCGGAGGAAACACACACAGGGAGAACATGCAAACTCCAGGCAGGTGGTGCCGTGGATGGCATTTGAAATGATGATCTTACTACTGCCAGGTGCAAGTGCTAACCATTTAGCCACTGTGCTGACCATCATACAAATAAATATGCAAAATGCCATCTCTTCGTGAGCCAAAAAGTAAATTTTTTTTAGTGTTTACAAAATGTAAATGTTACCTTGTGTATGGGGTTTGTTTCAGTTTACAAAAGCAGCTGCACTGACCCATGCCCTTGAATACCTAAAACAGTGAGTGCATACTTATGTCAGTGGCAAGCCATTCCTACAACATTACTACCTCTCTGTTCTTTTTCTTAATATACAGGTGAAACTCGAAAAATTAGAATATCGTGCAAAAGTTCATTTATTTCAGTTATGCAACTTCAAAGGTGAAACTAATATATGAGACTCATTACATGCAAAGCAAGATAGTTCAAGTCGTGCTTTGTCATAATTGTGATGATTTATGGCTTACGGCTCCTGAAAACCCCAAATCCACAATCTCAGAAAATTAGAATATTACATGCAATCAATAAAACAAGGATTGTACATAGAACAATATCGGACCTCTGAACAGTATAAGCATGCATATGTACTCAGTACTTGGTTTGGGCCCCTTTTGCAGCAATTACTGCCTCAGTGCGGCGTGGCATGGAAGCTACCAGCCTGTGGCACTGCTGAGGTGTTATGGAAGACCAGGATGCTTCAATAGCGGCCTTCAGCTCTTCTGCATTGTTCGGTCTCATGTCTCTCATCTTTCTCTTGGCAATGCCCCATAGATTCTCTATGGGGTTCAGGTCAGGCGAGTTTGCTGTCCAATCAAACACCGTAATCCCCCGGTCATTGAACCAGGTTTTGGTAGTGTGGGCAGGTGCCAAGTTCTGCTGGAAAATGAAGTCAGCATCCCCATTAAGCTCATCTGCGGAAGGAAGCATGAAGTGCTCCAAAATCTCCCGGTAGACTGCCGCGTTGACCCTGGACTTAATGAAGCACAGTGGACCAACACCAGCAGATGACATGGCTCCCCAAATCAACACAGACTGTGGAAACTTCACACTGGACTTCAAGCATCTTGCAGTGTGTGCCTCTCCATTCTTCCTCCATACTCTGGGTCCTTGGGCCTCTCCATTCTTCCTCCATACTCTGGGTCCTTGGGCCTCTCCATTCTTCCTCCATACTCTGGGTCCTTTGTTTCCAAATGAGATGCAAAAGTTGTTCTCATCAGCAAAGAGGACTTTGGACCATTGAGCAACAGACCAGGTCTGTTTTTCTTTAGCCCAGGTAAGACATTTCTGACGTTTGTTGTTCAGGAGCGGCTTGACAAGAGGAATAGGACATTTGAAGCCCATGTCCAGGATCCGTCTGTGTGTGGTGGCTCTTGATGCACTGACTCCTTCCTCAGTCCATTCCTTGTGAAAGTCCCCAACACTTTTGAATGGCCTTTTCCTGACAATCCTCTCCAGGCTGCGGTCATCCCTGCTGCTCGTGCACCTTTTTCTTCCACACAACTTTCTATTAATGTGCTTTGATACAGCACTTTGGGAACATCCAACTTCTTTTGCAATTACCTTTTGAGGCTTTCCCTCCTTATGGAGGGTGTCAATGATGGTTTTCTGCACAACTGTCAGGTCAGCAGTCTTTCCCATGATTGTGATTCCTACTGAACCAGACTGAGAGACCATTTAAAGGCTCAGGAACCCTTTGCAGGTGTTATGGCTTAATTAGCTGATTAGAGTGGGACACTTTGAGCCTAGAATATTGCACCTTTTCACAATTTTCTAATTTTCTGAGATTGCGGATTTGGGGTTTTCATGAGCTGTAAGCCATAATCATCACAATTATGACAAATCGGCTTGAACTATCTTGCTTTGCATGTACTGAGTCTATCTCATATATTAGTTTCACCTTTTAAATTGCACTACTGAAATAAATGAACTTTTGCACGATATTCTAATATTTCGAGTTTCACCTGTATTATAGGCTTACCTGTCCTTGCTAGTACACCTTCAATAGAATGAAATGATAGCAGAGCTGCACTGCATTAAAACAGCTTGCCATAGCAGAACTATTGCCCCCACGCCATGCTAGGGGAAGGGAAAGGGGCTGTGTGGGGGCAATAGTTCTGCTATGGCAAGCTGCTTTAATGCAGTGCAGCTCTGCTATCATTTTGTTCTATTGAAGGTGTACTATTTGAAAGAACTTGCACCTGCAATGTACTACTTTATTTTATTGATTTTTTTTAATATTTAATTGTGCATTTCTGACTCCTGATACTTTCTAAGGATTAGCTACAGGCAATTCATATATTTTGTAGATTGCCTGGAATTTGACTTTATAATAGGAAATATTTACAATACAAAAAAGCATTAACCATGTCTCTTTCATACAGTACTAAAAATATGTGGCACTTGAATTTGAGCAGTCAGTGCATTTTGTTGTACTAGATGAAAAAGTTCCTCTGTTATATGCTTACAATCACAGCCAAACAAGCCTGTGCTGCAACTGTGATTAAATGTTTTCAGAGTTGGCCTCACTCCATGCTTCTTATTTTTGCACCTTTTTAGGAAATTCTGAACAATGTACCTCTTTTTGGTCAGATAAAACAAAACACTTTCAGTGGTATATTTAAGAGTTTAGTGCTAAACTACCTGTTGATCAATCCAGAAATCTATTCTGCAGAACCTCCTGTGCTGTACTCATTTCTTGCATTGTTCCAGGCTATGAGAACTACAGAAACCCTCCCCTCTTATGGAGACAAGGAGAGGGGTAGATTATTGTAGCCGTGTCCTGGGGTGACAAGTGCTGCTAGATATAGTTCAGTGAATGACGTTTGTCACCGTAGAACTGAAACTGGCAAGAGCACCAGGTGAAGAAAAAAAAAAGCAAGGAAAAAACCTTAATGCTACTACCACATCTAGGGAAGGTGGTAAGCTGCAATTTATTCAATTTTTGTTCTTGGATTTAAGATTTATTGTATTCCTATGTGGGAAATCTGTGTCAACTGGTTTGTTTTAGGTGTGCTGTATTACCTTGCCATAATGTGGTTAAATGTGTTTAGTTGGTCTTGGCAGCAAAAAGAAGTGCTTGGGTAAACAGTTAAATGGCATGGATAATGCCAGGTCTTATAGTTTTTTCCATTATGATATTCAACCTGACATTGTCTGTGGTTGTGTGTCACATTCCCTCCCCTGTGGTCTTTCTCCTGAGTGTCTGGAGATGCCCTTAGAACTGCTTAGGTGACAACTGGCTTTGTTCTCATTCATCCGGTTTTCAAGGACACTACACTTGGAACTAAGGAAACAAGTAAACCATAATTGGAATTCTTTTAACACTACGCAAATGAAGTTGAACCACACATTTTTGGTTTAAATACACAGATATGTAAAGTGAAATACAAAGATATGTATCGGGGTGGATTTGATTTAAATCCCTAGTCAGTGAGGCTTGATTTAAATCAGTTTTCTACATAAAGACTAATTCTTTCCGGTATAACTTTAATATGCAAGTAGATGAAGATTTTTAGAATAACAACTTTTCATATTAGTTTTTTTTATCCCCAGTTTAATAGGTTAATCATTCATATTTGGACAACTTTTCTGTTGTACTTAGGAAGGAGAAAAATAATCATTACCTTAATAACAATTTAAATAGATTTATTCAACTGAAACAATAACATTCCAGCATATGTTATGTGCTTAAACAAACATCCATGTTTGTTAACTAATTTGGCGAAACAAAATATATATATATTTTAAGAAACTTCGACTGTCAGCCCCTTCCTCCTCACACTTAGTTTCACTTTCTTCTTGTGCAGATCTATTCCACTCCAAACAATTAGAAAAATATTGTTTCTATTCTATTCACTGAACTTCTTGAAACTTAGCACTGAAGGGGTTGATTCTGTATTCATAGGTTTGTAGAAGTTAGGATTAAGGTCTTTTTCTTAACTCTGTTCATGTTATAACATTTTTGCTGTGAAGAAGAGGCATGTGATCTCCGCTGAGTCAAATTCAGTTTTGAGAACTGCAAAAGTAAACCAAGCATCTGTGATAACATCTTGTAGGCAGAGAAACTGCCCAATAATCTTACAAAAACCTCTGGAAGAGCATGACATTGTGAATGGATTCATGGAATTTATTTACCAAAAAAAATTAAACATATACAGCCTTATTCTACATAATTAAACTAATCTTTATTTCATGATGGAATAACCTTTGGATGGTAATATATTTTCCTCAAAAAGCATTTTATTTAAAAAAAATCCGATTTAAATAAAAAAAAAATCAGATTTTTTTTTTTTTTTTTTTTAAATCATTTTTTATCCACCCTGTTTTGTATTTCATCTCTCGAACAAAAGGATAAGGTTACTACCCCTTCTCTACAAAAAAAAAGAGGTTTGGCTTTATATACATTTTAGTGCCAAGATAGAAATGCATATAACACAATAACTTGAATTAATTTAAAGTGGGTGTAAGCTTCTGAAATAAAAAAATAGAGCTCATCACTCTATAAGTATGTACTAGTCTTAATCAAAGCACCCAATGTCAGTGCGCTTTTAGGTAGGAGAGAAAAAAAAAAAATGCACACTATTGTTTCTGGGCTGTGTTACGGGTGTAAACAACTTACATAACACATACATGGTATGGCAGTGATTATCAGGAGAATTTATTTTAGGTTGTTCTTTGGTGGTAGGTTATGGTAGTAACAAGAAATATACAGCTAAATTTAAAAAAATTTTTCATTTACTGTTTTGGGCTATTTTTTTTTTATTATTATGAAAAGGAAATAAATCAGGCGATAACTGTCGCAAACGCATGCATCAGAGATGGACGCGGTTCAACCATTTTGGCTTCAACCTCCATCTTGGCGAAGAGATTAACCGCCCTGAAATATCTTTTTCCTTCATTTTCCCCCTTCCTATCTGTTCAGCCACCTTGACACCTGGTTGTGGGTCACTGGTGGGCTGGAGCAGCAGGGATCCCAGAGCTACAAAGCCCCCCTCAGGAGAGCTGGAGTCCCACTGTCCTGAGAACCTGTGTAATTACACGCCTCGTTAAAAGATAATGGAGCCTTTCCAGGAGTTCAAGGCATTACCAAGAAGCCCATACCAGATAACATTTTTAAAAGATCAATTTTTCCCCTATGTTTCATATCTTGGAATATGAGAGACCGACATAAAACGCCAGACATATCATTGGATGGACGATGAGCAGGTGAACAATTTGATGGGTCACTCGCCTTATCTCGGGCGCATGAGAAGGCAGAGAAATAGATCTCGCACACCGTGTAGCATACAATTTCATAATTCATATCTAAATAATCCCCAGGCTTGTCTGCATAATAATATACCTGCGGGTGGACTGTCGCTTGTGCAGATGGGAAGTTATGAACAAGAATATGACTTATGAAAGATGTGGGCTCTAGTTTAGGGTTCCGCCTGACGATCCCTCCCTAAACAGGGGATTGGTCTTTTACTTCAGAACCACCCCCTTCTGGGAAACTTTAAAGCAGGCTGTCAGGCCTAAGAGAGTAGAGTTGAAGAATTCTCCCATTTTTCCATCGTAACATAGGGAGATCAAAGCACCTTCCTGCTCTGACTTGGATCTGCTAAACCCAGGACTTTGGCAAGTACTTTAACCCTTTCACCTCTCTCTGATATCTCTTTACTGTGCTATGGTTCTCTGTATATTTATATATATATCTTGGTTACATCTTCTCTGTAAATATTTTATTGCACCTGTTTGACCCTTTTAGTAATAAATCTCTCCTTCTGAAAGTGTTTGAACTGTTTCTATAGTTCTTAATTTCAATTTACGAATCCCTGCCTTTGAAGAGACGCTACTGTTTGTTTAAACCTCTGTATAACCGGCCTGTGGACCGTTTTATACAGACAATTATTTCAATCATTTTAGAGTTATAACTGATAACGCGAGTTTCCTCTTTCTCTGTACAAAAAGGAGGTGGTGGCAGTGTGGAGGGTTAGTTGCGTAATTAACCTGACCCAGTAACAATTGCTCAGGTTGCAGGTACATAGATTGTAGTCCATTAGCTGGAAAATCTTTGTGCAGGGTGCAGCTGGGCGTGGTATTGTTAGGCACGTCACATCGCGGTTTTAGATTGGCTAGTCCTTCGGTCACGAGTTTGGTGAGAAGGTCTGGGGTCTGACGCCGCGATCGTGACAATAACCATTTACCACCAAATGAAAGCCCAATTTGTCCTGAAAAACAAAAACCAAGGTATAACTCACCTGGTTGTGCAAAATAGTCATGTGCACAGTTTTACTAACACATATCAAAAGTTGCAAAACCTATGCTTTGGTATTATTAGTTTTACCCTTTAGATGTGAAGGGGTTAATGTAACCATGTCCAGGCCAGAGAAATCTTCTGAACCCTAAGGCTCCGCTGCTAGTGAGGGTAGATCTGCTTTCCAATTATAATATAAAGAGGAGGAGACTTTGGATCTGAATTCTGGAGAAGGCCGAAGAAAGACTTTGTCCGAATGGATGATGCAGAATGGTTCCTCTGCGGAGAGTGCTTTAAGTTCAGAAGCTCCCAGAGCCAAAATGATAGCAGTTATACCACCTTCCAAGTTATCTTTTCCGTGGGCCATGATTCAGTAGGGTGGAATGGAGGATTTCTGAGAACTTCCAATACCTGAGATATACCTCAAGAGGGAAAGAGCATTTGCCATGGTGGTCCTAATTTCATGACTGTGTTAAGAAATTGCCACACCAAAGTTTCTTCAGCCCACTTTTTCCCTGTCAGGGCTGACAAGGCTGAGATTTGAGTATTCAAGCTGTTGTAACTGAGCCCCAAATCTAGACCCGAATGAAGAAAGGCAAAATTGTTGCTGGTTTTGGGCCAGGCGATCAAATTCTGATTTTGATAAGAAAAAGAACTTCCTCTAAATTTGATGGTAAGTGACACTCGTGGAAGATTTTCTTGTTTGAAGCACAGTTTACACTACAGTGGAAGACCTAGTAATCTCTGCCTTTCAATAACAACACAATCAGGCTTAGTCTCTGTGGGTCACATAGTTAGTCTGGCTGAAAAAAGACAAAAGGCCATCCAGTTCAACCATTAAAAAAAAAAAAAGAGTCAATCCTACACCCACAGTTGATCCAGAGGAAGGCAAAAAAAACCACCAAAGCTTTATCCAATTTGCTCCTGCAGGGGAAAAAAAACTCCTTCTTGACCCCCCAAGAGGCAATCGGATATTTCCTGGATCAACTTTACCTATAAATAGTAACCAATTATATTCTGTGTATCTAAGAAACAATCCAGGCCTTTTTTTTAAGCAATCCACTGAGCTGGCCGGAACCAACTCTTGAGGGAGTATTCCACATTTTCACTGCTTTTCCTGTGAAGAAACCTTTTTGTTTTTTGGAGATTAAATTTATTTTCCTCCAGACGTAAAGAGTGCCCCCTTGTCCTGTTTGATGACCTCAAGGTGAATAACTACACAGAGTTCACTATATGAACCACTGATGTATTTATACATTTTGATCATATCCCCCCTTATCCTCCTCTTCTCAAGAGAGAATAAATTCAGTTCCTCTAATCTTTCCTCATAGCTGAACTCCTACATGCCTCTTATCAGTTTGGTTGCCCTTCTCTGTACTTTCTCCAGTTCCCCAATGTTCTTTTTGTGAATTGGTGCCCAAAACTGAACTGCAGTGGGGATTCAGTGACAAAACCGCCCCAAATGACACCCAACAGCAAAAAAAAAAAAAAAAAAAAAAAAGGGAAAGGTCCCTACACATATATGGTAAGTGACTATTAGCTGGGAGACAATCACTGTATTGTGGCAATCAATACATCAACACTTGACTGAGAAATAGCAACAGCAATGGTAATAACAGAGGATGGCGAATAAAGTGATAACCAATAGCAATGAAAAGTGCTTACAAGGTGGACTGATCGAGACCATATGAGAAATACTGTGTTATGGATGGGCATAAATGTAACTATAGGTCTCTGCATGTAAATTGCACAAAGATCGATCTTAAAAAAGTAAAATATTGAAGCGAGCGCTAAAAGTATATATAAGCAGCTGAAAACACTAAAAAGGTACACCACAAGCCTTCAATAATTTTAATATGCACTATTATTTGAGAAAAAGATCAATCTTCCCCTTTAAATGATGAAAAATGTCAAAACAGATATTTTCAAGCACTAGGAGTAGTAGACTGTCATGGCGTCCTTAGCAAGTGAGTTCATGAAAACGCCAATGCCACAACAAAAGCCTCCAATGCCAAAAACTGGTGAGCCAGCGCATATTCTGACTAAACCAAGCACCGCAGCTCCGTCAGGTTGAGCCGGCGTGCATTCCACAGACTGCACCCAAGTCACCGGAAGTGACATATTCAGGGACTGAATATGACGACAACGGCAGACTGAGGCCTGGCCATTGGGGTCATATCCGGTCCCTGAATACATCACTTCTGGTGACTTGGGTGCAGTCTGTGGAATGCCCGCCGGCTCAACCTGATGGAGCTGCGGTGCTTGGTTTAATCATAATACGCGCTGGCTCACCAGTTTTTGGCATTGGCGGTTTTTTGTTGTGGCATTGGCGGTTTTCATGTCACATGGTTTTCACTGAGTGGGACTGAATCTATTTTCAGTTAGGTGAGCGCCTTTTATATAGAAACAAAATATTTGACACGGTAGAATACACTGTAAAGAGCTGCTTCCCTTTTCTTTTTTATGGATTTGGTGTGGTGCCCCATTTGATTGCACTTTATGCTCAGAAAGTATTAGCTGTTTGGCTTTGTTAGTGTATATAAATCTGCTAGTGCATCTAACACTCCCCTGACTGACTGACTGACGATGCTGCTGCCCAAAGGTTCCCCCTGTATTCATTCATCCAGAGAGGGGGCACTCTAATACAGGAGGTGTGTTACTGGCCAGATCACCAGGTGAAAACAGAGGGAAAAAGCCTAAAAAAAGAAAACTAATGCAGCCACCACATGTAATGAGTGGTAAGCTGCAATATACGGTATTACACTTTTGGTTTGGGGTTTAAAACTGCTTTAAGAACTATATATAAGGAATTAGATTCTTTAATTTTTTTAGACTGTGCTAGGGAATAGCTTTTATGATACTGTACAGCAGTTTTCAAAACTCATTGAATTTATAAAAAGATCTGTTTTTAATAATAAAATAACAGTCAGCATTGCAAACACAGAAGCTTATTTGACATGTTGAAGACATTTAGTTGAATTGAGATTTTGATGCTAGAATTATAACTGATTATTATGGAAGCTACATGAATTGCACTTACTTAGGTCAGCCACTTGTCAACACTGCAAATATTACAATGTTAATTACTGGGATTGCATCATGTGTTGGTAGCACCGAGCTCCAAACAAATGCAACAACACAGGTGGACAGTTTTCATGACATCTGACATTGGGGGCTTCTAAACATATTTTATAGTAATATAATAGACCACATGCCTTATAGTAAGGGTTCAGTGAGAGAACTATACTTAATATTGCACCAAAAAGGTGAACAGCCTTTTTATTGTAACATTTCCAAGCATGTTTATGTTTTGCTCTAAGTCACCTGTACCAGAAAGCACATAGGCTGCCATTTCTAAACACTAATGCCCCGTACACACGTTAAGGAAATCGTTTGAAAAATTTTGCGGAACCATTGATTGAACGATTTTCTCTTTGTTGATGAGCAGGATGTTTTAACTGATAATGATATTGTGAACGAAAAAATCCGGTTGAATAACAGTGAAAAATTTTGTCGTTTCGCATACGAACGACCGATTTACTATGCGGTGTTATGACGGTCGTACGAAAAAATCTATCAAGCGCTATCACGCATGAGCGGAAACAGAAGATGACCCGGATGTTTATGTCCAAGGAATCCTCGTAAACACAAACGAAAAATCCAAATGTTAAAAGTAGATTGGCCTAATGAGATAATGAAACCAGAATTCTGCATATTATATTTTATGTATCACTATATATGTATATAGGTAATGTAATAAACTATATTATACTCATTGCTGGTAATTGTGTATATCGCGCGTTCTGGCCGGAAGGGTGTGGCTACAAGGTCACATGCACACTGCATCACTTCCACTTGTACGGAAGATGTCAACACTACGTATTGCCCGACGAATGTTTTTTTTAGATTGGTTAATGTGGGCCACAATTTCGACCAACAAACAACTGCCTCTTGGCCGTCGGATGACCGATTGGTCAATTTTGTAATCATGTATTCCCACCTTAAGTCCTCATGCACACTGGACGTTTTTACAGCGGCTGTTTTTGGCTTTTGATGTTTTTTTCTACAGCTAGTAAACCCCCAGCATGTTATCCTATGTGTCCATGCACACAGACTGTAATCAACGTTTTTTAGCAGGGGCGTTTTTTGGTTGGAAAACCCCAGGACTAGTAGGTTTCTAGAGGAGTTTTTTAGCTGTAACAACGCTCTAACGCTGAAAAACTCAGCAAAACGCGATAAAACTGGCATTTTTGCCCATTTTTTTTTTACCAAAAAATATATATTTTTGTTTGGTAAAAAAACACTGAAAAAATGCAAATGTGGAAAAATGACGCTAAATGCTAATGTATAAACGCTAAAAAAGCTGTAAGACTCACGTTTTTAATGTGACTTTACACAGCTAACGTTACCAGCGTTATGAAAACGTCAAGTGTGCATGAGGGCTTAAAAAAAACAAAAAACAGGAGTGTAAATGCTAACAATAAACTTCTCTTATTTGCTTCTCTTTTTGGACTGTGGACAGATCTAATACCAAAAATGATAGAGGATAAGAGAACGGTTTCTGCTCATTCACACTCATCCAGTATTTCTGTTGCCTGCTGAGATTTTCTGCCCATTTTGTCTAAAGGTAAAGAGTGGTACACACTTAGCTAAAAGCTTATTCCAAAGCTGATGAGCAATCAGTAGTCTACCCCTACATGTACATGGCCAAATTTCTGTAATCCATTTTGAATCAAGTACATTTTTAAAAATTCTATAAACTGACCATACACATTACAATCTGATTGAAACAACTGCTTTAGATTTACCAATTCTGTTATGAATAACACATTAAATGTATTTTCAAATCAGGAAGCCCTGCACACTACATTCTGTAGCTGTCAGTAAATCTAAAGCAGATTGTGTCATTGGACTGTATTATTATACAGGATTTATATAGCGCCAACAGTTTGCTCAGCGCTTTACAATATAACGGGAGACAATAGAGCAACAATACAGTTCAATACGAGAGGGATAGGAGGGCCCTGCTCCTCGGAGCTTACAATCTAGGAGGGAGGGGCTAGTGGTACAAAAGGTAGTAACTGTGGGGGATGGACTGGTTGGAAGAGTAGAAGATTCCATTATTTACTGATGGCAGGATAGCCTTCCCTGAAGAGATAGGTTTTCAGAGATCGCCTAACAGTGAGCAGAGTGGCAATAGTCTGATAAATTGGGATAGAGAATTCCAGAGGATGGGGGAAGCTCTGGAGAAGTCCTGGAGACGAGCATGGGAGGAGGAGACAAGGGAGCTAGAGGTAGGAGGTCTTGTGAGGAGAGTACGTTTTGGGTGATATTTGGAGACAAGATCAGTGATGTAATTTGGGGCAGAGTTATAAATGGCTTTATATGTTATTGTTAATGTTTTGAATTTTATCTGTTGGGAAGCCAGTGGAGGGATTGGCAGAGAGGGGTGGCTGATACAGAACGGTTAGTAAGGTGGATGAGTCTGGCAGCAGCATTTATGATAGACTGAAGAGGGGATAGCCTGCGATTAGTATTAGTTCCACTTCTGGGATATATGACAATAAGGATAGTCAAGCAAGCAGGTATCAGCATGAGACAGGAGATCAGTGTCCTGTCACAGTGGAAGCCAGGCCACACCCTCTTCAGTGTATTCTGAGAGCAGCAGGAGTCGCTGTCAGAATACAATGTTTCAAAGGGTAGGTATTCACACAAACGAGGTGCATGGAGGAATCTTTCTCTCTTTTATTCAGCCCGTCTGGCCAGCTGTAGTTGGGGTACAGGCTCTTTAATCATCACTACTGGAACTCCAAAAACAGACCAGCTGAGGAGTGGACAAATCAGCAAACAATGTCAAAAGGTCCACATAACAAAAAGATCAAGACAGGCTTGAAAGACTCGGGCCATATTCAGTCACCTGTGCTGCAGGCAGCATCGGGTTTGGAAATATATAATTCAGGGGCAGGTGTACATAACACACTGTCAGTTAGTTACTCCCAAGCCAGGGGCGGACTGACCATTTGGAAACTCGGGCACTGCCCGAGGGCCTGGGGTCAGTAGGGGGCCCCATGAGATGCTTCTGGTACCTTTTTCATAGGCTTTTTTGAGTTTGGGTAAGGACACAGGGGCCCTATGATCCCCTATGGCCCCATGAGTTGTCAGTCCGCCCCTACCATGCATTGCAGACTATACATATACATTATATACATGCAGAGTGGAGTCTGCAATGCATGGTAGAGGTTGGGAGTACAAAATGAAATAGTGTAGTAGTCAGGGATGTGCAACATGCAATTTTGGGGCATGAGAGTGCTAAATGCCCCCCACGAGCAATATTCTCTACCACTTTACCCTTGCTGCTGGGACACAGGACCAAGGTATTATAGCTGGGCATTGCACCCAAGGACTAGAAGACACTAGTTTAAGGTGCAACTGGAACAGTGTATTGAACAGAAATACATGTTTTTATACACTTCAGAAATAGAGGCAGTCCCCACATGAACAATAAAAAACAAACATTGGGATAAACATCCATCACTGATTATATAGTGAGGTAAAGCTGATACAAGACTAATCCCATCATGTAGGAACCTCCAGGAGGACTAGCCAACAGACAGAAACAATACGTGACTCAAATCACAATGCGATAAATACACAACGGTAAACACATCACACCTTGATAAACAGATTACAGCAACAGACCTCAGCATCAGGTCTTTTGAGTTAATTATATTAACATCTGCTCTGAGTCTACGAGGGGAGATGAAGCAGCCAATACTGGTTTGGGCACAGGTCTCTATCCAGGTCCTCCAGTTCTCAGAGTCTGTGTGTTTCGGGGAGACATGGACTTGAATCCAAAGTAAAACTACTACAAAGGTCCCCCAAGGCTCCCACCTCCCAAAGAATAGAGCCCACACAGTTGTCAGGGCCCATGGTCAGTAGGCAAGAGGCCAGCCTGCAGTTCCTTCCAAAAGCCCCTGTCCCGATTGGGTTTGTCACCCCCTCCCAAAAAAACCCAGCACTAAGCTGCCAGCTTACCCCAACCAATACAAATCTTTGTCCCCAACCCTACCCCCTCAGCAAAAATCCTCTTCCACTTCCAGAACAAATCCCACTCCATCCCTCTAAACACTACCTCCCAGCACAAATCCTCTTCCCCCCAATCCCCTATGTGACAAACGCGGTGCCCGACCCCTGCCCTTCCCACCAACACATGACAAAAGACCAGTCAATCACACACTGTGCTGTCACTTGCGTAACAATGCCACTCTCAGCTGCACCCTGCACAAAGATTTTCCTGCTCCTGGAACCACGATCTATGTGCCAGCAGTCTGAAAGTGATTGTCACTGGGTTAATTAATTACGCAATTAACCCTTCAAAGTCCAAACTGCCTCCAGATAGCTTTGGGCCTATCAACCCCTCACAATGTTAGCAAGAACAAAAGTGAACAATAACTGTCTGTAGCACACACTGTCACCACAGACAACTATGTTCAGAGGATTATTATATACAGTAGCACTCTTCAAGAGACAGGGATTCTTTAGTTTGCATTAAAAGCCTTAGAGATAGTTTTAACACTTTTCAAAATAGGGTTTATTAATGAAAGGTCAAATGGTGCAATTAAAATATTTACAGAAAGGGATGTTACAAAGACATAAAGAGAACAATAAGCAACAGAGTAATAAAAGAAAGGAGTTAAGAAGGCAGAATACTTGCAAAGTCCTGGTTTAGCAGAGTCCAATTGTCCAAACAAAAACATTACCTTGGATCTCAAGTCCGTTAAGATGTTCCTTGGATGGTGTTAAACAAGAGCTCAATCTTAACAAGTCCTGTCTGTCCCTTTTCTATATTAAGGGGGTGTGGACAGAGACCAACTGAAAAATAATCCGGTTTAAGGGATGGGTGCTAGGAGGCCATTACGTTTATGATCAATTTCCAAATCCAGTTTTACACTAATATTAATAACCTCCAATACATGCAGGTGGTGTTCTAGAAAATGGCAGATTAATATTCAGAATTATATTTTGAACCCAGGGATACCAAACACAGTGTAGCTTTGTCATCCAGGAGGGAAGAGACTGCTTTCTCCCCTTTCCTATGTGTTAACATAGTCATATATGACCTTTGTGATGGGAGTCACTTTGGGTGGGGGGCTCATGGAACCCAGTTTACTTTGCAGAGGTTGGGAGACCCCTGTCTCAGCTCCCCATATCCCTCTGATGTGCAAGTCTCCCTGTGTCTCTTAGGGGCACAAGGTGACTTATGGATGCTGAGAATGCGGTTGGAATTACTTCAGATGGGACAGTAATATTTATCAGTCATATGAAGACTATTCCTGGTTGTTGATTCTGAACTAGACATGTGAATTGAAGGAGCTGGATCGTCTGCTCTGTAGTGAGATCCTAATTCATCAAACCATTGTCTAGGTGTGAATTCCCATTCACCTTTTGTTTCGGTCACCCAGCTAGCTAACCTAATTAACTTACTGTTTAGAGTGTTAAGTCTATTTCTGTACATAGCTGCGTTTTCATATGATCATGTGATCAGTCTCAGTGTGTATTGTATAAAAAGACCATTTGAGTTTAAAATAAAGAGTTCCATGTTCAGACAGACTGGTGTCGTCTAGTCTTGTATGGTCGGCTGTGGTGTCTGTTGTCGGTGTTCGGACGGGGAAGCAGTATTCTGCGGAAGTACGGAAGTACTCAAGCGCAGTCTGGGTTGGTTCCGTTACAACCTTGATTTGTTTGGTATGATATTCCCTATTCAAATATATACCTAATATTAATGTGTCCTGTTCCTGTTGAATTCTATGAACTGTATGTGGCATTGTTAAGTTGTGAAATAGATGTTTTATGGCATGCTCTGCATTCCTAGAGCCTTAATGGCCTTACAGGTCATGTGTGACTGCTTGACTGAGTTATGATTGTTTTACGATAGGGCAGAAGAAAGTGTTTTCCATGGTTCTTGTTAACAGACATCCTGCCAAGACTAATTTGTTTGCAGCCTGGCCAGCTCTGTGTTAAGACAAGAGGTTCTTTTGAAGTTTGTTAAAAGTTGCAGCAACAAATTCCAGTTTTCAGGAGGGAGGAGGGGAGGAAGAGCATTGCTCATGAAAAACAAAAATGGCTGTCATGTACAGGTTCCATGTCCCTATTGCACACTATCATTACACCCTATACCAACACAAATCAACCCCACCTCAAACCCCCCTCTAGTACAAATTATATTCCCCTCAAAATCCCCCCTCCACATCAATTTCCCCCTCAGCACAAATCCTCCTTCCCTCAATTAACCCTCCCAGAACAAATCCTCTTCCTCCAAATCCTCCCTCTCCCCAAATTCCTCCTCCAAGAACAAATTATCAACCCCCACCCAGCACAAATCCTCTTCCATCCCCCAATTTACCCTCCCAGAACAACAGCCCTCCATCCAGGATGTCCCTCCTCTTCTTGTGGATACTATCAGAGCAGAGGAGGAGCCTAGAGAAAGCTTGTCTCTGATGAGTATAATTGTGACAGCCATCATCTCTCCCTGCCGCCTGCCTGTCACAATGATAGAGTGGGCAATCACAGCACCAGGAACCCAGGGCACGGCACAGGAGATGAGGGGTGGGTCCCCAGAGCTATAGGGCCCCTGTATGGTGGATTAGCGGAGCCAAGTGCCTGAACTTGTTCCGACACTGGGCTCCAGAACTCCATTCTGGATCTGCGTGACACCAGAATTTCATCTAGGACGGTCTTGCAGAATCTGGGACGATTGGGAGTTATGGTAATGTGTTGGAGAGGAATTATGCTAAACAGTTTTAAAAGTGAGATTTAAAGCTAAACTAAAAGCAAAAAAAAAAAATTATGAACAGGCAGACTTTTTATTGCAGAAAAGACTGCAATAAAATACACTGTCAGTTCACAATCCCCTATAGAATGTATACTGAACTGCACTGGAATGACTGCACTCCTGCACATGTGTGCCAGTGAAGCAGATGGCCGAACCTCACAGGCGTTGAACCACTGGCACATAGGTGAATATTTGGGCCTTTAGTTCCGCATTATGTATTTATTATCTTCACAGGGGGTGTACACATGCCATGGGCAGAATGCTTTTAAGTAAATGGACCACAACCACCTTGCAACTGTGTGCAATGCACATGGTTGCTTTCTGGTCCAGCACCAGCCCACCGTCTGTCAAACATCCTCTGAAAAGTGATCCATCGCAGATACCTGTTCAGAGTGCCAATGCTAATGTTATCTAGCCCTTACTGTGAAATATCAAGGAAATGCAATATCTCTTCAGAGTTCCATAATCCTGCATAAATCACACTTTCACTTTGGATACAAAATTCCTGGTTGACCTTCAGTTGCAGGAGACAATAACATAACATGAGTATATGCTAAACTATTAATACAACGCAGTTTCATTTTTACCAAGACATGCTTGGGAGTAAAGAGTCAGACATTTGCTAATTGATATACTATGTTGTTGACTATGGTAGGTGATGTAGTAGAGAGCTTGCAAATAAAATTGTGTTTACTTGCTGTGAATAATACAGCAATAGATTGCAAAGACTTGTGGTTGCTTAGAAACACAGGTGATGCAAGTGGGTACCAAAATGTCACAGCTCCCAAGGCTTTAGGTACATCAGACATCACAGATCATTGCTGACCTTTACTGGATCTCTGTATTTCTCTAATAGAATAACTCATATAGCAGACACTGCTTGTGGCTGCAGATTACTGTTTTTATGTCAGTTGCCATTGACTAGGGTATATGTCATGAACTGCTATGCTGATAAGGACTGGTAAACAGCGATAAATTACATTTTTGCTTTTTGATTTAATACCAATTTAATTTACCTTGTATGACTACAGTAGAGCTGGCCATTGGGAGTTGCAGCAGTCTCTCCATTCCCTTTGTAGCCTTATACTATCGCTACCAACCCACATGGCAATTATTAAAGCCGAAAACCTAGCAGATAAAAAAAGCAAACAACAAAAAAAAAACCCCATTAAGGTGTGTGTGTGTGTGTATATATATATATATATATATATATATATATATATATATATATATATATCAGCATAAATGAGTACACCCCAGCCGATTTGTCAGAAAACCATTCGGGTCCTTTCACACGGGGGGCATTCTGTTTTTTTCCAGGAAAAAACAGATCAGTTCACATCAGTTTTTCATCAATTTACATCCGCTTACATCCGTTTACATCCGTTTTTCATCCGTTTACATCCATTTTTTTTACATCCTTTACCAATGCAAAAAACGGCCCGTATGTCAGTTTACATCCATTTTTTCAACCGTTTACATCCATTTTTTTACATCCTTTACCAATGTAAAAAGGATCGTATGTCAGTTTACATCCATTTTTCATCCATTTACATCCATTTTTCACCTTAGGCCCCTTTCACGTGGGCGTTCTGTATGTCCGTTTTTCATCTGTCCATATACGGATGAAAAACGGACACATGTATTTCTATGGACTAGCGGATGTAAACTGATGATCATCCGTTTACATGAGTTAATGTCCGCATCTGTTAACATCCGTTTTTTTTGCAGAAGAAAACCCTATTTTTCTTCTGTAAAAAAGGAACGTCTGAAAATGGATGTAAATGGACCTAAACAGATGAAAACCAGATGTAAAAGGATGTAAACAGGCGAAAAACAGATGTAAACGGACATACGATCCTTTTTTGCATGGGTAAAGGATGTAAAAAAATGGATGTAATCTGATGAAAAACAGATGAAAAACGGATGTAAACTGAGGAAAAACTGATATAAACTTGTGCTAACTGATCCATTTTTTCTTGGAAAAAACATGGCTGAACTGATGAAAAATGCCCAAGTGAAAGGTTTCCTTTGAGAATCAACATTTTCTATGGGACACTATACTACAAAATACTCCCACAAATGAGAGCCATTGATTGCAAGCAAAATTTGTTAATTTGCACACACAAAAAAGTGTTTCTCCTCACAAATTCATTCAAGACCTTGTTCCAAAAATGAATACACCCCAATGAGTCTTAGGCTGGCCATACATGGGTTGATTTTCAAATTATTTTTTGTTCAAAAATCGGACCTAAGAATAATCGGCTGATTTTCACTCTGTTAGTGGGGCAATGTCAATGGCTGATTTTCATGGTTCCTCCCCATTTCGTTTATCGGGCATACTGGAAACTTCGTGAAAAACAACCAGTTTTCAAAATCATTGGTGGCACCATCAGATTACAGAACGAACAATGTTTTCGATTTTTCCATCGAAAAATCGTTCGGAATTTTACCCATGTATGGCCTGCTTTAACAGCAAAGCTGAATTTTAGACAATAAAATCCTAATTAACAAGAATTCAACTACAAATGAGTCTAATTATTCATTAAACAGGTGTCCAGCAGACAGTTGATTATAAAAGGGTGTTATTTAACAAAGAAAACCCCTTCCCATTTCATGCTGTCAGCAATGGCACCACATGGAAGAGAAATGCCACAAGGCCTCAGAAAGAAAATTATTTCTTTGCACAAGAAAGGTGAAGGCTACAAGAAGATCAGCAAAGCTTTACTTATCCGTCAGAATACTGTAGCAAAAGTGATACAAAGATGGAACTGCAACTATCTCACAGAGACGTCCAAATCGTCCACAGAAGTTAACACCTCGACCAGAGCATCTTCTGATGAGAAGAGTTGATGAAAATCACCATGCAAGTTCACTGCAGTTATCTAAAGAAGTAGAAAGCCAAACTGGGGTGATTGTTTCCTGTAACATAATACAGCATACACTGCAGAGGAATGGCATGCATGGGTGTCGTCCATGGAGGAAGCCTCTCTAAAGCCCATGCACAAAAAAGCCCACCTAGAATTTGCCAGGCCCCATGCTGAAAAAGAAGACTACTGGGACTCTGTACTCTGGAGTGATGAGACCAAGATAAATGTTTTTGGAACTGATGGCTTCAAAGCTGTATGGTGTCGCAAAGGTGAGGAGTAGAAAGAAAAATACATGGTGCCTACAGTGAAATATGGTGGTGGCAGTGTCCTTCTGTGGGGCTGCATGAGTGCTGCTGGTGTCGGGGAGCTGCATTTCATTGATGGCATCATGAATTCACAGATGTACTGCTCTATACTGAAAGAGAAGATGCTACCATCGCTCTGTGCCTTTGGTCGTCGAGCACTTTTCCAACATGACAATCATCCAGAACACACATCTAAGGCCACTGTTGCATTTCTGAAGAACAGGGTGAAAGTGATTCAGTGGCCAAGTATGTCTATTGATCTGAACCCAATCAAACATTATGGGTAATTTTGAGGAGATATTATTACCCTTACTTCCATGTAATGGGTAAAACAAAGGCTCTATAAAACTCAGTTTTGTCAACATTTTGAAAATTGTTTTTGTGTTCATTGAGAGATTGATTAAAATCTTACTTTTCAAAAGGGGTGTACTCATTTATGCCAAGCACTGTATGTATATATATAATTATTATTATACAGGATTTATATAGCGCCAACAGTTTGCTCAGTACTTTACAATATAACAGGAGACAATACAGCAACAATACAGTTCAATACAAGAGGGTTAGGAGGGCCCTGCTCCTTGGAGCTTACAATCTAAGAGGGATATATATATATATATATATATATACATATATAAAAAGAAAGTAGCACTAGTCATCCTGTGAATCAGAAAAGTACTGCATTATGACAGCTAGATGGAGCTGATGATGATAGGAAATACCTACTTACTTTGATTGTCAGCTCCATTCTCCATCTAGTGGCCATGATGCTGTATTTTTCAAATTTACGCTTCCTTTGTATCAGTGAACAACATTTGACTTTTTTTTTTGCACCCATTTTCACAGAATAAATGCGCATGTAGTTTCACAGAACAAATAGTTCTACAATTCTTTTGTAAATACATCACTATCCTTTTTTAAAAAAATCATTAGCTGTATTTTTAAAGGGTAACTCCACTTTGTGGGGAAAAATTAGCAAATAAAAGAAAAATAATATGGCATATACAAATAAAACACATGTCATATTGTAACTGAATGTTACTTAACCGCTTAAGGACCACCCTATAGCAGATATACTGCTACAGGGCGGCACCTGTTCGCAAAATAACGTGTATATATATATATATATATATATATATATATATATATATATATATATATGTGATTTTGCATTTCCGGGTAGGGGGCACTGCCATTCGTGTTCTGTGGATGTCAATCACCGGGTCCCAGCCAGTTTTGTTTACAGTCTTCCTCCCCGTCAGCTCGAGCACACTGCTCGGGATGACTGTGCACAGTAAAGCACTCCCCCCAGGCCCCTAGTAAAACACTTCCTACACACAGTTAACCCTTTGATCGCCCCTCACATTAACCCCTTCCTGCCCAGTGCCATTAGTACAGTGTCAGTGCTTTTTTTTAGTACTGATCACTGTATTGGTGTCACTGGGGATGTCAGTGACACCAAGTCAGTTCCCCCCCCAGTGTCAGAATGTCCGCCGCAGTTCCGCTAAAAGCTGATTACCGCAATTACTACTAGAAGAAAAAAAAAATCCCAGTATCTATACCGCCATTTATAAATGGTAGAACGTTCACGTAAACCAATTAATTTACACGTATTGTGATTTTTTTTTAGCAAAGACATGTCGCAGAATACATTTTGGCCTAAATATATGACAAAATTTGATTTTTTTATTTTTTTACTGGACATGTTTAATAGCAAAAAGTCCAAAATATTGTTTTTTTTTTTCAAAATTGTCTCTATTTTTTTGCGCTATAAGCAAAAAAAGACAAACTGCACAGGAGATCAAATACCACCGAAAGAAAGCTCAATTTGTGGAACAAAAAGACGTAAATGTAATTTGGGTGCAGCGTTGCATGACTGTGCAATTGTCAGTTAAAGTAACACAGTGCCATAACGCAAAAAATGGCCTGGTCAGGAAATAAATAGGGTAAATCCTCAGGAGGACAAGTGGTTACAATGACCTTTTGTTTTCAATCTGCAGCGCTGTAATTTTCTGTGAAATGCAATGTAATATAGCTGCCTGGAGGTGTTCTGTACATACAGTATATCACAAATTGTATGATACCCATAGTACATTACATTAGCATAGGAGAGGTGAAAACACAGGTATGGCATTACGCGTTGAACCACAGAAGAACAAAACATGAATGAACACAAGTAAAACAATACAGATAAACAAAACTTGGTAACTGAGGAATCCTGCAGTGGAAAGGTGGGGGGCCTTCCAATAATGGGAAACAGGGCCTTGGGGCAGAAGGGCAGCAAAAAGGAAATAATAGCATCCTTGGATGCTCCCAGTCAGGTCCCCCCCAGCGACACCCACCATGAGTATAAAGCTGTGGGCAATAGCAACAGGTTCAGTGGTGAAGCCCAGTAGTCGAAGGAGGGGGCCAAAAAGACCCCAGTGCAAAGATCGCGGAGGTCACAAAGGTCATGGACCAAGTGGGGACAATGCCATCAGAATAGACAGTATTACAGTCAAAGACCGTTCAACGCCCTGGCCAAATAAACCTTAAAGTGAAGGGCAAGTGAGGGGCTAACCCCAGATACAAACAAGCAGTTCGTTTAGAGAGGGACCCTATGGCAGGGGTGGGCAAACTTTTTGACTTGAGGGCTGCAATGGGTTCATATATTGGACCCGGGGGCTGGACCAAGAGTAGATGAATGATGTGTATGTGTCATCCATAGTAAGTATAGTAATATTCCCCCATAGTAAGCATAGTAATTCATCCCCCATATAGTAATTCATCCCCCATAGTAATTCATCCCCCATAGTAATTCATCCCCCATATAGTAATTCATCCCCCATAGTAATTCATCCCCCATAGTAATTCATCCCCCATATAGTAATTCATCCCCCATGTAGTAATTCATCCCCCCTATAGTAATTCATCCCCCATATAGTAATTCATCCCCCCTATAGTAATTAATCCCCCCTATAGTAATTCATCCCCCATATTAAGTCCCCAAGTCCCCACTGTGTCAATTCACTTACCTTTGCTCCGCACGTTCCTCTCGCCGTGTTCCCGCGCCGTTCCGGTGTAGCATGAAAATCTGTCTCCTATGAGGATCTGTCCCCCTCGACGTATCTGCGCATGTGCCAGTTTCAGGCATTAGCAGCCGATCGGCGATCTCCGGCACATGTGCAGATACGTCGAGGGGGACAGATCCTCATAGGAGACAGATTTTCATGCTACACCGGTCTTCAGGGCGGACTGTGAGAGGAGCCTAGCGGGAGCCTAGCTCCGCGGGCCGGATTAAAAGGTCCGCCGGGCCGTATACGGCCCGCGGGCCGTAGTTTGCCCATTGCTGCCCTATGGGGATGTTTCTCATACTACGGTGTTGAGCCTATTTATCGCATAACAGGGATTATGGATCAGTTTGAATACATCAGAATACTTGAAGAGGTCATGCTGCCTTATGCTGAAGAGGAAATGCCCTTGAAATGGGTGTTCCAACAAGACAACGATCCCAAACACACCAGTAAACGTGCAACATCTTGGTCAAGACCAACAAGATTGACGTTATGGAGTGGCCAGCCCAATCCCCGGATCTTAATCCAATAGAAAACTTGTGGGGTGACATCAAAAATGCTGTTTCTGAGGCAAAACCAAGAAGAACTGTGGAATGGAATACCTGTTCACAGGTGCCAGAAGTTGGTTGACTCCATGCAACACAGATGTACAGCAGTTCTCAGAAACAGTGCTTATACAACTAAATATTCATTAAGTGATTCAAAGGAAAGCAAAATCTTCAAACATTTTTCAGTTTATATAGTGAATGTTTGAGTTTGTAAAGAAGAATACAAACACTGCTATTTTTTTGAACAGTCTAATATTCACTTTTCTTCAATTTTTTTTAGAGGAACAACACAAATTTGATATATTTATATGTTTTGATTTGGAATGGAATGTGTAGTGTTCCCAATGCATTTGTGTGTATGGAAATAAAAGCTATTAGAAGGATTTTGAGCTTTATTCACTTTTTTCAACACACTGCTATTATTTTGAACACAACTGTAGATGGTGTACAGAACCCCCCCCCCCCCCAACACATAATTTCCTGCTTGTGTGATTGGCGCTGTCCTACGGACACAGCTGATCATATGACATGGAAAAAGACCAATCACAGCATCTTTTTACCACGTGATCAGCTGTGTCCAATGACACAGCAGATCACAAAGTAAATACAGTTGCCGGTTATCGGCAGCACTTTCCTCACACTGTCACAGCGTTAGGAAAGTACTGCCGATAACCGGCAAATGTCACAGAGGACACATGCATTGATCATCAGGGCACTAATGATTAATGCCCTGATCATCAGTGCAGCCCATCAGTGCCACCCACCAGTGCCCAGCAGTGACACTCATTAGTGTCTAGCAGTGCCACCCATCAGTGCCGCTAGTCAGTGCTGCACATCAGTGCCCATAAGTACCACAAACAGTGCCGCCTATTAGTGCCCATCTGTGCCACCTGTCAGTGCTACCTATCAGTGCAGCATCATCAGTGCCTCTTCATCAATGCCCACCAGTTCCGCCTCATCAGTGCCGCCTATCAGTGCAGCCTCATCAACGCACATCAGCGAAGGAGAAAAATTACCTGTTTGCAAAATTTTATAATAGAAACAAAGAAAAACTTTTTTTTTCAAAATTTCTGCTCTTTTTTTAAAGTGCAAAAAATAAAAACCCTAGTGGTGATTAAATACCATCAAAAGAAAGCTCTATTTGTGTGAAAAAAAGATACAAATTTCATATGGGTGCAGTGTTACATGACCGCGCAATTATCATTCATAGTGTGACAGCACTGAAAGCTGAAAATTGGCCGGGGCACGAAGGGGGTAAAAGTGCCCGGTAGGCAAGTGGTTAAATTAGCGTTGTAAAATTGTGTATATATATATATATATATATACACCCCTATGTATTCATTTAAAAAAGTAATTAACTGTATTTTTAAATGTAACTAGTTTAACCACTTGAGCTCCAGAGGATTTACCCCCCTTAATGACCAGGCCTCTTTTTGCTACTCAGCGCTGCACTAATTCAACTGATAATTGCGCGGTCATGCAATGCTGCACCCAAACGAAATTTATGTCCTTTTTTCACACAAATAGAGCTTTCTTTCGGTGGTATTTGATCACCTGTGCGCTTTTTATTTTTCACGCTATAAACAAAAAAAGGCCAAAAATTTTGAAGAAAAACGATATTTTTTACTTTCAGCTATAAAAAATATATAGTAAACTCAAAGTTAGTTATAAATTTAGGCCAAATGTATTCTGCTCCATGTTTTAGGTAAAAAAAATCCCAATAAGTGTATATTGATTGCTTTGTGTGAAAGTTATAGCGTCTACAAACTATGGTATAGATACTGCAATTTACGCCATTTTTTTGCTCTACAGCGCTGCGCTAGTTTAACGGACAATTGCGCGGTCATGCAATACGGTACATAAATGAAATTTACATCCTTTTTTTCCCAACAAATTGATCTTTCTTTCGGTGGTATTTGATCGCCTGTGCGGTTTTTATTTTTTGCGCTATAAAAACAAAAGTCTGACAATTTTGAGGAAAAAAAACTATATTTTGGACTTTTTGCTATAAAACATGTCCAGTAAAAAAAATTTAAAAATCAAATTTAGTTATAAATTTCTGCCAAAATGCATTCTGCGACGTCTTTGCTAAAAAAACCCAATATGTGTAAATTAATTGGTTTATGTGAAAGTTATAGCGTTTACAAATGGCGGGAAAGATACTGGGATTTTTAGGGTTTTTTTTATACTAATAATGGCGGCAATCAGCGACTTCCGCAGCTGTGATCGGCGGGACAAGTAGGGCGGCGGTGGCGCGCCTTGCACGCGCCCCCTACCTGTTTTCAAAACACACGTTTTAAAACATGCTTTTGCCCAGCCATGCCGCCCTGCCGCCGTATTTATACTGCTTCTCCTTCATTGTCTAGCCACAGAAAAAAGGTCAAATCTTTAGGCTTCCTGTACTGTCTGACAGGGCTGTGTGAATAGCAGGACTGAATGGACAGACGTATTCATAACTACACTTCTAGCAGCATTATAGGCCGTAGAAGAGAAGTTTTGTGCAGCACTTTAGGGTTAGGAAATAGGGTCTATGCATGCAGAATTTGGGGGAATGTTAGGGTATTAGTCCAGGCTCTCTCAGTCTAGGTTATGTCTTTGTTCCTTGGGGTGCTATGGAAAAATGCCTAAACATTTCCCAAAATCACCCACAAAAAATTGTCAACAAGCTGAGTGTTGGATCAAGTTTCAAAATGCCTTGGGTTTTATTGTGCTGCACCCTGAGCATCATACAGACCAGCTGCCAGCCCCCTGTTTGGTTCGCAGTCGAACATTTGAACCTACCGAAGGTTCGACCGCGAACTTGGAACAGAGGGGACAATTTACTGAGCGGTATCTTATTGCATCTGAGTATGTGGTATGATACCGCTCAGCTACTAAATACCACAGGAGTTATATTATTAAGTCATGCAGTATTTTAGTAGTAAAACATTCCTTAATGTTTCAGCTGTCAGCGGGCTTCCCTGCTGACAGCTGAATGTCAACAGAATTGCTGGCATTGCCCAACATTTAAAAAATGAAAAGAAAAAAAAAATGGTGTGGGGTCCCTTCTCCCATCCATACCAAGCCCTTCAGGTCTGGTATGGATTTTGAGGGGAGCCCCCATGCCAGAATTAAAAAAAAAAAAAAAAAAAAAAATGGCATGGAGCCCCCTTCCCCCTCCCCCACAAATCCATACCAGACCGTTATCTGAGCATGCAACCTGGCAGGTCAGGAAAGGGGGGGGGACAAGCAAGCGCCCCTCCCTCATGAACCATACCAGGCCACATGCCCTCATTATGGGGGGGGTGCTTTGGGGCAGGGGGGCTCCCCCCCCAAAGCACCATGATCCCATTTGGATGCGGACAAGGGCCTCTTCCGCACAACCCTGACTGATGGTTGTGGGGTCTGCAGGCAGGGGGGGGGCTTTATCAAAATCTGGAAGCCCCCTTTAACAAGGGGGTCTCCATGTGAAATACATGGTACCACTACCCATGCACAAAAAAAAGTGTAGTTTAAAAATGACAGGAGCAGGGGCGGACTGACAACTCATGGGGCCCCCGGGCAATAGGGGATCATTGGGCCCCCGTGTCCTTGCCCAAACTCAAAAAAGCCTATGAAAAAGGTACCAGGGGCATCTCATGGGGCCCCCTACTGACCCCGGGCCCAAATGGTCAGTCCACCCCTGGACAGGAGACAGTCTTTGACTAGTCCTTTAATAAAAACAAAAATAAAAGTCCCCAGAAGTAGATCCAACGTCAATCACGATACCTGCCGCCACCGCCGACCCAAAAAAAGAAAAAAAAAGCTGCTCCACAATGACAGATCTTAAATACAGTAATGACGTCACGCGATGACATCATGCGCTGTGATCAGCCAACGCAGTACACCTGACCTGTGGTCAGGTGCATTGTTTTGGCCAATCACAATGCACTGTCAGGGCGCAGTGCATTGAGGGGTGCAGCGAGCGAACAACCCCCCCCCCCCGAACGCCCTTACCGTTCGTATTTTCAGTGAACACACAAATGGCCAGTGTTCGAGTTGAACGTCTGTTCGACTTGAACATAAAGCCCAATTGCTACCGTCAGCATCATAACAACTGATGGTGTAATAGATTGATAAGGAGCATGTTGGGTACTTAAACAGCGTCCTTGTCTTCCCTCTCTCCTGGGGTCATGTTAACTGCGTGCGGGAGAAGAAGAAAACTAGTCAGTACCCTTGTGCAAAAGTATTTTTGCTTTGTGAAAAGAAATTACCTCGATTGTTGGTTTGCTACAGCGGGGATGCTTATTTAAGAATATTTGTCTTTACATGTTATGTAAGAATATTCGCCTTTACATGTTATGTAAGAACATTCGTCTTTACATGTTATGTAAGAACATTCGCCTTTACATGTTATGTAAGAACATTCGCCTTTACATGTTATGTAAGAACATTCGTCTTTACATGTTATGTAAGAACATTCGCCTTTACATGTTATGTAAGAACATTCGCCTTTACATGTTATGTAAGAACATTCGTCTTTACATGTTATGTAAGAACATTCGCCTTTACATGTTATGTAAGAACATTCGCCTTTACATGTTATGTAAGAACATTCGCCTTTACATGTTATGTAAGAATATTCGTCTTTACATTTTAGAATGGGGAGGTCTCTAGATTGTGCATAATTTTGAAGGCTGCCTTGAACGAAAAAAAAAGAAACAATGTATTAGACCAGGGGTGCTCAACCTCTTGAACAGCAAGGGCCACGTACGTGATTTGGTAACCGGTCGGAGACCACAATGAAATTAAGTGGTTCTGAATTTAAAATGTTTTATTTTGAATAGCATAATGAACATTTTCCTCCTGCAGCCACTAAACGCCAGTGGAAGGGAAAGGAGGAAAAGCCGACTTTCAGTGTTTGCAGGAGGAAAATGGAGAGGATCAGTTCCTGTATATGCCACCCCCTCCTGTCCAAGTGTAAAACAGAATGTGACAGGGAGGCCGCACAGGCCCCCTAAAGCATGGGGCAGAATCACCAATGCGATCCCTGACGCTACGCCAATGGTTGGGGGTGTGTGGTAAAAACACATCTCAATTAAGGGGTTTTACTACCCCCGCAAATGGCAAGTGTAAACTAACCCTTACTGTCCTTAGCCCCGTTAGTCTGCTTTCACACTGATGCACTGCGGTTTACCCACAACAAGGATGCAGTGCAGTGATCCTGTGGCTTACCTGCGGGTTAGCTGCACTTTGCCATAAGTTCTATTATATTTTGCAGGTGTCGTATTCTTTGTTAAAGCACACCGAAATTCCTGCATTCAGGAGTTTTTGAGCTCTTTCAGAAATCACAGCAAACCTGCAGGGTATAATAGAAGTGCACTACCCCAGTCGAGGGCCACATCAGAGGGCACTGAGGTCCACAGGTTGAGTACCCCTGTATTAGAATAAAAGGTTGTTAGAAACTTGCACTAATGAGAAATGTAAAATGTTCTCTGGGCTCCTAATCTATTAGAGTTATTAAAAAAAGATATTAGCTACTTATACAATCCCCGGCCACTTTATTAGGTACACCTTGCTAGTGCCAAGAAAATCTCCCCCACACCATTACACCACCAGTCTGAACATTGATACAAGGCAGGATGGATCCATGCTTTCAAGTTGATTATGCCAAGTTCTGACCCTACCATCTGAATGTTGCAGCAAGCAGTCTGCCCATTCTATTCTGACCTCTGACATCAACAAGACATTTGCATCCACACAACTGCCACGCACTGGATATTTTCTCTTTTTCAGACCATTCTCTGTAAACCCTAGAGATGGTTGTATGTGAAAATCCCAGTAAATCAGCAGTGTTTGAAATACTCAGACCAGCCTGTCTGGCACCAACAACCGTGCCATGTTCAAAGTCACTTAAATCCCCTTTCTTCCCCATTCTGATGCTCAGTTTAAACTTCAGTCATCTTCACATGTCTAGATGCCTAAATGCATTGAATTGCTGCCATGTGATTGCCTGATTAGGAATTTGTGTTACCAACCGATTGAACAGGTGTACCTAATAAAGTGGCTGGTGAGTGTGTGTCAGGGTTATATATCCCCACCTATACCCATCTACTCTCATGTGTGCCTTTAACTTTTTAGCAAAAGTGACTTCTGTATCGTGTGGAGGACACATTTCTTTATCAGCTGCGCAGTGTCTGGGTCCCTTACTAGTCAAACAAGGGAGGATGTGCGGTTATTGACTAAGCACGCAAAGCTTTGGTAAAGGTCAGATTTCATCCTGGCTGCCAAGGGAAAGTGCCCCAGGTAAAGCACAAGCTGTCAGCTTACACTAGCTCTAAATTCTCCCACCTCTTCCTGACAACTGTTTGAGATTCTTGTACGGTCTACAGAACAGGTGCGCTCACAGAAACTTGTTTATAAGAAAATGTTACCTGCCAAACTGGCTTTGCAGTCTTAGCATGCCGAAAAACAAAGACCATTCCGTAACTGAAGGCAGCATGCGCCATTATGGTCACCTTCCAAGCACCTCTGATAAGCTCATTCCAGATATTCAGATCCAAAGGAAAGACTTGGCTACATCTGTGTTTAAAGTGATTGAAACAAACATATATACCTTTTTTATGTCCTTTGGTGCGGTCATGTGATCTCTAAGATTCAACCCCTTGTGTCAGCAAGCAGCTCAACAACAGGGCTGAATTCCCAGAGCAGTGACATTGCCCATCACGTTGTCGCTGCTTTCTGCCATCGCCGTTTTAAACCATAGCAGCATTAACCTGTACTTGCACTTTCACATTAGCAGCTTATGGAGTGAACTTCATTTATATTTTGATTTATTATTTATTTCAGGTACTTATATAGTGCCATCAATTTATGCAGTGCTTTACATATATATTGTACATTAACCGCCTCCTGTCCACCCTATAGGAGAAATACTGCTACAGGGCGGCACAGGTGTGCAAAATCACATATATATATATACATGATTTTGTATTTCTGGGTAGGGGGTGCGCAAGCGTCCTCCCTGCTCCGCCTTTCGCGACCGTGGCTGTCAATCACCGGGTCCCGGACAGTGGTTGCTCGCCGGCGCCTGGTGATTTCTGACGATCTCCGACGAGAAAGAGAACTATTTTGTTTACTAACAGTTCTCCTCCCTGTCAGTTTGGGCATACTGCTTTGGATGACTGTGCACAGCACAGCCATCCAAAGCAGTGTGCTTACAGTGAAGCACACTGACACAGCCCCCTATGTAAAAACACTCCCAGCGCACAGTTAACCCTTTGATCGCCCTTCATGTTAACCCCTTCCTGCCCAGTGCCATTAGTACAGTGTTAGTGCTTTTTTTTAAGCACTGATCACTGTATTGGTGTCAATGGGGATGTCAGTGACACCAAGTCAGTTCCCCCCCAGTGTCAGAATGCAGTCCCACTATAAGTCGCTGATCACCGCCTGAAATAAATAAGGGGTGGTTTTCTTGGAATCCCCCTATTTATCATACAGTTATGTACTATTTGTCTGTTCCTATAACTAATTAGTATATATAGAAAATGTGACAATATTGATAGACGTAATATACTGCAATATTAGCTATACTAACAAACACAATGCTCAAGGAAGCAAGGCCTTATTTATTTACAAAGAAAGTAAAACACTAACAGAGAAATCTAAACCAATATTACAGAGTGTATAGGAATAAAAGCAAAGATGATACGTTACGTAAGTTCGTCCTCAAAGCTAAGTATCTTTTAGCTGGATTCCAGGTAGGAAAATGGTCAGAAAAAGAAGCATGGCCAAAACTATGTTTAAAAGCACTCTCAAATATCACCCTCACACACACCCTTGACCTGCCTGGTGTAGTTCTCCGTCCAATGAGCAAATGTCCATAACTCATTAGGGGCTGTCCTCCCTACTCATTAGGAAGTGTAGTATTACCCCAGCCATCCTCCAGGAAGTATGTCTTCTCCACCAGGGGGCACTGCTATATTGCCAACAATGCTTGGACCAGGGGCAGACTGACCATTCGAGCACTCGGGCACTGCCCAAGGGCCCGATGTCAGTAGGGGGCCCCATGAGATGCCCCTGGTACCTTTTTTATAGGCTTTTTTGAGTGTGGGCAAGGACACAGGGGCCCCATGATCCCCTATTGCCCGGGGGTCCCATGAGTTGTCAGTCCGCCCCTGGCTTAGACCCAGGTCAATCACATCTGGCTCCTCCCTTCTGGCTGGAAGCCATGTAATCTGTCCTTTTAATATTTGTGTCACCAGGGAGTCTGGGCTGAGGCTCTCTTATCTCCATGCCCCACCGCTAGGGGGTATGTGTGAACTCCCAGGACAAGGATTTTGGTATGCAGCCTTTTGTTATATACATCCTGTTGTAAATACTTGCTTTTCTTGACACTCCAAGATAACATTCAATAGGCCAAATAGTTCTTTGACAACCAGGCATTAAGAATCCCTAAATGTCTGAAATAAAAAAAACATGTTGCCTTCCAACACCTCCACTACTAGTAAAAAAAAAAAAAAAATTCCAGTATCTATACCGCCATTTGTAGACACTAAAACTGTCACGTAAACCAATTAATTTACACGTATTTGGATTTTTTTAGTAAAGACATGTAGCAGAATACATTTTGGCCTAAATTTATGATGAAAATTGAGTTTTTAACTTTTTTTTACTGGACATGATTAATAGCAAAAAAAATATTGTTTTTATTTCTCAAAATTGTCTTTTTTTATTTACAGCGCAAAAAAATAAAAACCGCACAGGCGATCAAATACCACTGAAAGAAAGCTCAATTCATGGGAAAAAAGGATGTAAATGTCATTTGGGTGCAGAGCATGACCGCGCAATTGTCAGTTAAAGTAATGCAGCACTGTCACGGTATGGGGGCCGGCCAATTATCAATTCCTGCTTACTGATCCGGAGTGTCACGATATGAGTTCTCTGCTAGCCCAGTTATTAATCCCCAGGTATTAATTCCTTGTTCCTAATCTCTCCTGGCCATAGGAAGAGCCTCCTCCAATTAGTATTCACTCCTGTGTGCCAAAGGCCCCTAGCTGTAATTAAGGCTCCCCTCCACAAAAGGTCCCAAATTCAATTAGTGTATACATCCCTAATTAGTGCCTTACTTTTGTATTAATGTATTTTCCCCACTATTAAACTGTTTACAGCTGCAAATCCAATTATTCTGTGTGTCCAGCCTGTCCAACCAGTATTTTCTGTTTACAGCTACAAATTAAATTACTGTAGTTCCATTCCTGTCCATTCTCTTCATTGTCACCTGCTAATACCCCCCCCCCCACCTCTCATTCTGCTCAGGGGGTTTAAGAGGCCAGTACTGGTCTCTCTTATTGAGCCATTCTGCTGGGCAACCACTGAGGGGTCCAGCTGGACTCTAGTGGCCCCCCCGGTTCTGCCTGAGCCCCATTGGAGGAAGGGGGACCCCAGAAGCTACATCAGCCCTGCCTGAAACACTATCAGCTTTGCCAGAGACTACCACATCAGCTCTGCCTGAGACCACAGCATCAGCTTTACGTGAGTGTATGCTTCCCTTGTGCTATCTGACTGCTTATGAACTGCCTCTTGGATTACAAATTGCTGTAGAGACTTTAACTTTGCCCACCGGGGCTGGATTACAAGTATTTTGGGCTCTCTCTCCCTGCACTACTCCCCATTGAGTGACTGTTGTTTGTTTTAATAAAGCTTTAAGTGTTTGTTTGCTGTCTGCCTTGTGTGTTTTGTCCCGCTTACCCTCCGTAACAAGCACCATAATGCAAAACATGGCCTGGTCATGAAGGGGGGTAAATCCTCTAGAGGGCAAGTGGTTAATATGAGTCTCTAACCTTCAAGGGGCGTACAATCTAAGGTCCCTAACCTGCATTCATACATACACATACCCTAGTTTAGACAAGAGCCAATTAGGCTACCAGCATGTCTTTGGAGTGTGGGAGGAGTACCCGGAGGAAATCCATACAGACACAGGGAGAACATGCAAACTCCAGGCAGGTGGTGCTGTGGTTGGGATTTGAGCCAGCGACCCTGGTGCTGCCAGGCGGAAGTGCTAACCATTTAGCCCCTGTGCTGCCCCATTTGGACAGACAGACACAATTCATTTGCTATGTTCACGGCGTTACATTAGTGTGTGTGATTTTCCACAAATTCCATGTTACTCCATAGCTTTTCACAAGCTGGCCATGAATGGATCGAAATTTGGCCAGTTCAGCAGGGTCCAGATAAAATTTGATTAATCTATGACTGTTTCCATTTGAGAGGAGTCGACCTGATGATCAACCTCTGTTTAACGGGACTGTTGGAAAATTTGTGTTCGATCAGCACATGCAGCCAATTGGCTGTAGCACTGATCAGTGTATTCTGACAATGGAGGACTTGTGCTGTCAAGAGTACAAAAGCTCAGTGGGGAGGATTCCTCCATCTACCTCGAAGGTGTGGATGGGAGAATTCATTTTTTTTTTCTGATCAGCCGGCTGGTCAAAAAGAAATATCCATCCAAAATATTTTTTTTGGATGCTGTAACATGACTAAACATTGCACACTATGAATTGAAAAATCTGTAGGGAAGGAGGCAAAATTAAAATGGCAACTGCTCAAATCAGTAAAGGTGCAGTTTGCACACCAGAAGCCCAGAATAGTTACTACGGGTAAAGGTTGCAGTTGGATCGGGGGGGGGGGGTGCAGTAGAAACACATGGTTGAGCCAAGTTTTTACTGCTGCCCACCCAAGCAGACAGGAGGGAATTTATGTCGTGGCCATGATGCTTTTCAAATTTTCCCCCTTCCCAAGGTACTCAAGCTGATGGGGCCAATACATGTGGTTGAGGAACAGTGATGCAGTATTTACAGTTTTAAAATAGGCGATAGGGGGGCGTTATGTGAAAAAGCCCCTAAAAAGCAAACCAGAATTCAGTTCACCTTTCAGAGGCGCAAGAGTGGCAGTAGTTAGTGTAAACATAGCCTTATTGTTTTCTATTATATTTATTTGTGAACTGCCCTGCCCATGTGCACCTAACCTATGCTAAATTGAGTGGTTGCCAATTGTATTTTGCTTTGTTGTATTTTTTGTTGCTTTTAGGCAAGTCTGAAGGCCTTTCATAACCAGAAGGGATGCCTAGAGAGCCAAATGCCTTGAGGCCCAGGCCAAATTTAATAGCAACAGCATGTGTCAGTTAACGTGTTACTAAACCCACAGCAGTAAAATCAGTCTGTATATGCAGTAAAGCATGCTTGTTATACTCACTGTGGAACTTAAGGGTTTAAGTGCCTCTCTGTGCATAGCTGAGCACCAAGCCAGCCATGCCCTCCCCATCTCTGTAGTTAGTGTTGGAGGAGCAGAGATGGGAAGGGGCAATCCCTGCAGCTGTCAGTAATTATCCTCAGTGGTCAGACCTCGGTTTTAGAGCCAATGTGGGACATGGGACATGTGCAGCATTACAAAGATGCTAAAGCATCATGGTAAATATTATTATTATTATTATTATACAGGATTCATATAGCACCAACAGTTTGCTCAGCACTTTACAATATAACTGAAGACAATACAGTTCAATACAAGAGGGTTAGGAGGGCCCTGCTCCTTGGAGTTTACAATCTAAGAGGAAGGGGCTGGTGGTACAAAAGGTAATAACTGTGGGGGATGAACTGGTAGGAGGAAGAGAAGATTCCATTATTAGCTGAAGGCGGGATAGGCTTCCCTGAAGAGATAGGTTTTCAGAGATCACCTAAAAGTGAGCAGAGTAGGCAATAGTCTGACAGATTGGGGTAGAGAGTTCCAGAAGATGGGGGAGGCTCTGGGGAAGTCATGGAGATGAGCATGGGAGGAGGAGACAAGGGAGCTAGAGAGTAGGAGGTAGTGCGAGGAGTGGAGAGTACGGTTTGGGTGATATTTGGAGACAAGATTGGTGATGACTGTTCATTATTCTATGCACCCCAGACCTCTCCTTTAATAGGTGGAAACTCAAATGAACACTGCACCCTGAAGGTGAATGTTCTTCTTCAGACTGATGGCTTTCATTTTTCTCAGTGAAGCCTCCATCCTGCACATAATCATTATGTCAGCGTCAGGGGCGGACTGACAACTCATGGGGCCCCCGGGCAATAGGGGATCATGGGGCCCCTGTGTCCTCGCCCACACTCAAACCACACCCAAAAAAGCCTATGAAAGGTACCAGGGGTATCTCATGGGGCCCCCTACTGACCTCGGGCAATGCTCGAGTGCTCGAATGGTCAGTCCACCCCTGGTCAGAGTTGATATAGCGATCACATGATCAGAAACCATACTAATTGGTTCCCAGTTGTCAGTGACAGCAGAGACTGAAGGCTAGAAGCCACACAAAGTGTTGACTGCTTGCTCTTAAAATGTAGGGGTGTTTATTAATGCATCAGCACTGGGGATTACATAGTTACATAGTCTGGCTAAGAAAAGACAAAAGTCCACCCAGTTCAACCGTCACAAAAAAAAAACAAACTATAATCTTACACCACCAGTTAATCTAGAGGAAGGCAAAAAAAACAGCAAAGCATGATCCAATTTGCTCCTGCAGGAAAAAAAATTCCTTCCTGATCCCCGAGAGGCAATCAGATATTCCCTGGATCAACTTTATCTATAAATGTTAGTATCCAGTTATATTTTGTGTATCCAAGAAAGAATCCAGGCCTTTTTTAAAGCAATCCACTGAGCTGGCCAGAACCAACTCTTGAGGAAGTCTGTTCCACATTTTCACAGTTCTTAGTGTGAAGAAACCTTTCCATATTTGGAGAATACATTTCTTTTCCTCCAGACGTAAAGAGTGCCCCCTTGTCCTCTGTGATGACCTTAGGGTGAATAGGTCTACACTATATGAACCACTGATGTATTTATACATGTTGATCATATCCCCCATTAATCTCCTCTTCTCAGAAGAGAATAAATTCAGTTCCTCTAATCTTTCCTCATAGCTGACCTCCTCCATACCTCTTATCAGTTTAATTGCCCTTCTCTGTACTTTCTCCAGTTCCCCAATGTTCTTTTTGTGAATTGGTGCCCAAAACTGAACTACATATTCCAGATGAGGTCTTACTAATGATTTGTACAGGGGTAATATGATATCTCTGTCTCTGGAGTCTATACCTCTTTTATTGTGTTGGGGAAGCATAAAACAAACTATTTCTGGTGAGAAAGGGCTAAGAAGCAAAGGACTCTTACGGAAAAAAAAAAAAAAGAAGCAAAGGACTCCACACAAGACACAACTGCTGTTAATTTCTTCATTGCCATGTACAGTATATCACATGATGAAAGCTCTATTAAACTCAAGGTAGAGGCCACAATTTGGGAGGTGCCTTGGCATGGTAGTCCACCACTATTACATCATAATAGATAGAGGATGTGCAGCCTCACTTACTTATGATCCTGTTTCTCCAATCTCCAATGAGAAAAATGTAACAAATGCTCCTTTTTGACCATCATTACGGTATGCAAGAAGAGTGTGGCTATGGATTAAATAGCTGTTATATCTCTACCCAGCATCTCATAACAAAGTACCCAAAAATGCATTATTGTCTACTCTTAGCGCTGGATCACTGCAATAAAAAGTGTTGTTACGATTTTCTTAATAATCATTTTCATCATTGTTGCTATTCATTACAATGTGAAGCAAGGGCTGTACTTCACTGTACTAACTTTATTTGGATTACTGTACATTGTAATTCAAAACAAAGCTAATAACGAATTTAATAAAAGAATTTTAAAAAAATAATAGATGTCACCACACTGTACAAATACTGGCACGGCTAACCGGTGTGTCTCAGATCTGCCGCTGATTTGTGGGAGGAGCCGAACACCTAGCAAGGGACAAAGGACACATGTGCATGGAATGGTCTTTCTATATTTGAAGTCTGTAGCTTTCTCTTATTGTGTAATGTGGATGACAGTTCTCAGACTGTTTTTGATGTGCTTTGTACTTTTTAGGACATAGCAAATCTTACTAAGATCTTGTACTTACACTGAAACCAGATATGATGCAGCTGCATGCACTAGATCTGGGATGAACACATGCTCAGATCCTTCTAACCGCTACCCAGAGACTGTGTCTGGGCAGTGAAAGTACACTGACCAGATCATCTGTATCTGCTGCCTTTTCCTATCAGCATGCCACTCACAATGCAACATACTTGACTGGCTCTTATGCAGCTCCCCCCCAAGCTTTGCTGTACAGGGACTGCAAGTGGCTGATACTTGGTCACATGTAAGTACTTAAGCTTAAAGTGTTACTAAACCCTGGACCCTGCATTCACTATATCTGGTCTCCCACAGTGCACACTGTTGGGAATGCAACAGCATGTACTATATAGTATTGTGTGTTAATATCACTTGACCAGTAGATGGCACTGTACACTAAGGTTACCAGTTGTGCATATGTGTAAAACTTGTTGGTTCTCTTTTTTTCTCTCTCTTCCTCTCTTCAAAATCAAGATGTCTGCTGAAATGTGTTCTGTATGTTTGCAACTTATGCCACACAAGTAAAACAGTGTTCTGCCTCATCAAAAGCTACCAGTGTCTTCTCTAACACATAACCAACACACACAACACGGAAGTGCAATCATTTTAATAAATATAAACTGCCAAATACCTTTTCTCATCAGAAGGTAGAGCAGTCTTGTGACTTCTATTAGTATCCAGCAGAGCACTGGGTAAAACATGTAGGAGGAGTTTTAATACTGTTCTGGGAGGATGCAAGACCCCTGACCCCGTCAGGACAGTGCAGATTGGCCCTGTGCTGATCACATGCACTCCCCAAGAAAAAAAACCTCTCTAGCAATACACAGCAAACTGAGAATGTGCACATATATATCTTATCAGGAGATAAGAGGGTGGCACTGGAAGAAGGGGAGGATCAGAGAAGTCAGGATCAGTGTTTTTACACAATGCAGGGGATTAACCCCTTAGGTTCCACAGTGAGTATAACAAGCATGCTTTACTGCATATACAGACTGATTTTGCTGTTGTGGGTTTAGTAACACTTTAAATTATTAAAAATAATTTAAGGATATATTAATGATTACAGAGCAGCAATAGGATGTGTATTTTCTCTCTGCCTTGATTTCAGCTTTAAGTAGATGAAACCATGTCACAACAAGAAGAGGGCATTCTGAATCAATCTAGAGCTGAATCTCTGATGAGTGGCTGGTTTTGTGAAAACTAGGTGTAATGATTATTAATCTGCGGTCGGTGCACAAAACAACATAAAAAGATCATCTTGCACAAGTTAACTTACTGCATCCCGTCATCAAAATATATGCAGGAAAATTTTTAGCTGATGTGATACCTTTACTGGCAGAGTAGAATAAAATCACAAGTTTAAGCAACCGCTCATACATTTTCATCATGCATGATTTTTAATTAAAGAAGTTGGAACTTGTATTGATAACCATAGACATATGAGCTCAGTCAGACATACAGGCAAAAGGTAACTATCCAGAGGCATGAGTTTTGGCAAACTGTCAAACGTACAATTCAAAGATAAGTTCACTTTTGGAAACATGTTACACGTTCAACCCATTTTAAGGGTGAAACATTTAACATGTTCCCGCACATGCAGTCCTCCCCCTCCCAGCCTCATTCCACAGCCTCCTTCTGACAGGGGGCTAGGGATCTTTCCCAGTACCTGATGTCACAATTTGAAAAAAAGTGCGGTCCATGTTTCCGCCCACACAGTCGCATCATTCATCCCCAGTTTCCTGGGAATGAACACCTACAAATACTGTCAGCTGTTGCTGGTGAGCACTCTGGTCATCCATTGATTCTTCCTGCTCTCAGGTAAACGTCTGCCTGTACAAGGTATGGACAAACAGCAATGCTGAGAGTCTGAAGAAGCCGAATTGCGGATGCAAGGCTTTACAGACTCTCTAGAAAAAAAATTATAAATGCAAATTTTTTTTTTACCTTCAAAAAATGTGCATATTTTTTTTTTGAAAAGGTGAACTTATCCTTTAATAATAAAGATACCTAAAGATGAATGTTGCAATAAAGTCCAGTTGCAGGGACCCCCAAGGATGATTGTGATGCAGCATCCATTTTTGTGTTGAAAACTTGAAGACAAGATCAGCAGTGATGGCAAGATCCTCCAACTGTTGTCCAACTGGCCTGGAATGTAGCTTCTTATAGGCAGAAACTGTGGTGTGGCACTTGAACAAAGAGTCAGTTTATCTACTCTGTGCTTTATTCCTTCCCTAGTAGTTTCTAGGCTGACATGCAACCGGACCTCTAACTATCAGAAGTAGCCATCATATGCCTAACTTGGCTCTAGCCTTTGCTGGTTATCGAACCCTAAGCTAAAACTAGCTATAGAATTCCAGACCAAAATAACAAGAGCTGCATATAAAGTCTATTGCAATAAACAGGTTCATATACTAATATCCTGGAAGGTGACCACTGATAGGATCAATTTCTGTCTGTCTGTAGCCCGACCTGTCTTCACTTATCCCACCACCGGATCTGGGAGAAATAAAGCTCCAGACACCGAAGTGTAAAAGCAGTATTTCTAAAAGTTTAATACAAAGCAAGAGATGATATACAGAAACTCAATAGGTGTTTCTGAGTCAGGATAACCAATGAAACATTATACTCTTATCTGTATAGTACCTATATACAGTACGTGAAGAACAGAAACTGAAAATGGCTAAGGTGCTTCTGAAAATATAAGGTGCTTCTATTTACAGAGAAATGAGAGAAATGCCTGAGAAACTAAAGTAATGCTTTTACATCTCCGAATGGAGGTATTATACAAAATGGATCCCAGTTTAAAGATTTATCTCCTTACAGAGCACTACACACATATAGTAGCACAAATCTAGCTACAGTATGTGGCACTGTACGCATAAATAATTACAATAGGACAAAGATACTCTGTCACAAGTATTCAGAAACACACTCAAACTATAGGCAGCTGCAGTTAAACTATTGGAACTTGTATTATATGCTCTTCTGGTCTGGATTTAGCATCATGGTCAGGACTTGTGGCTGAGACTTTTTCTTTCTCTCTCCACTTCCTCCTTCTGGGGTTTTTAAAGCCAGCCTTCAAGAGATAGGAAGTGCTAATACATAATTATACACAACACTGTGATATTAATAGCTAACAGTAGAGGGAAGACAATTCCTACACACAAAGTGAAAAGTTAATGTTCTGGATCTGGCTAGTTTCCTGCCCTAACAAATCTCTTGAGGATGTCCCAGTCTTCAAGGACCCAATGGACAAGAGGTTCTCCTTAAAACCTAATTTGCTTGGTCAAGCTCAGACATGCAACTAAAGGTGGTGTCTATAGCCATTTCCCAAACTCTGGAAGTCTGTGGTGTGCAACCCTGAATAAATGCTGATGACATTCTGAGTATTCCACTAACAGGAACTCTTGTCAGCAGCTTTGTGCTACCGCATAGTCAGTTTGGCTGACACCCAATGCCACAATTTTTTCCATGGATCTCATGTCTGTAAAAATGTGCAGGATCCTCTGGTTGCAGATTGGTCTGCAGAGACAGTTTACAAGAAAGACTGAAAAAGGATTCCACTTGACTGAGAACAACTCTTTGGTGAATTACTAGACTCCTTTATTAAGGAAGTCATGGATGAAAAAAGCACTCTCTTATGCAGTCAGAAAAAAATTAAGGTGCCCATGATAAAGTCTGTCACTTCTTGGTTCTGGAAGACTTCCTATCTTTCTTCCTAGAGCTCAGCTTAAAAATACAAGTCCTCTGCTCAGGTCTGTTGCAAGTTCAAGCCAGCCAAGACTCCCTATAGTCTCGCCCTACTTTATGCTTTTGTCAGTGTCTGGATCTGAACCTGGGACCTCTGTGGTGTCTAGCTGTAGCTCTACTCTCTGTGCCACCTAAGATGCTGGGCAGCTCCCTGCCTGATCCTTTAGACAACCTTGTCTTGTATCTCGTTTCCGGTGAACCTTAAACTCTTTGCTTCCCCCATGAACTTCCTGATTTAAGCCACATCTCTGCACTTCTCGTTTGCCAGATTATTGTGCTCTCTCCTGCCGATATCTTGCTCCTCTGTGTACCTGCATCTGCCCTTATCTTCACTACCCACTCATTATCAACCTTGGTTTATTCATTGACTACACTTAGCAGATCTCCAGAATGTGACAGCCTTCCATTTTTCTCACCTTTCTGATGAGATTATGGGCACTACAGACTGTCTTACAGGTACTTAATTCTTCAGGAGTGATTACGCCAGTTCCCTCTGAGTTTTCAGAGCTTTGATTCAAATCTGTTTACAGTTCCAAAGCCCAGTGGCAGTGTTCACCCTATTCTAGACTTGAAGGTTCTCAGTACAGCTTTTTAAAGTTGTCAACACTCTCAACTGATACTACTTTCTGTGGAAACATTTCCTCATTTTTACTGCTCTAACAGTCAAATCGTCTTCTGGATAGAATCAGACTGATCTGTGATTGTATCGTTGCAAGAAGGGGAATTTTTTAGCATAGATAGACATCAAGAATGAGCACTTACATATCCCTCTTTTTCCCCTGCATCAACAGTTCCTATGAATTGTGGTGTATGAGCAACATGTCTAGTTTGTGCCTCTTCAAATTAACCTGTCCACAGCTCCTTGGGTCTTCACCAAAGTGGTTTCCCCCCTGCTGCACTGTCCGGGAATCCATATAATCAGATATCTGGACCACCTTCTCTTGAAGGATCATTCTGCCCCGGCCCTAGGGGGAGATACAAACACTTTAGAGCTTAGGGTGGGTTCTCAACCTACAGAAATCTGCATTGGATCCAACCCACTGCTTGGTGTACAAAACATAAAAAACAAAGGGTGCAAACACCTAGTGCATTTTCCCAAACACTCTATTAGAGGATGTAAAAGACAATTGTTGTACTCACAAGTCTAGTGAGCTAAAGGCATATAAATGCATAAAGCACACAATGAAGGAGTCCACTCTCCACTTCCAACTGGAGACAGGATGACAAAGACAGCTGACACGTTTCAGGGACCCAATCCCCTTTCCAGAGCTTGATGCCACTAGACTCGTGAGTACAACAATTGTCTTTTACATCCTCTAATAAATTCTTTGAGATAATGCGCTCTCTCTGTTTTTTTATGTTTTGTACAGTATTGAATTTCCCTGATCTGTGGAAGGCTGCACCTTTTCTTTCCACTGCTTGGTGTACCTGGGTCTAGACATAGGCACTGCTAAAGCCCCGATGTTTCTGTCCTCGGGACGAGTGTTGGCTCTCCAATCTCATGCCTGGACCCTGTGCTCCAAAAAGCATCCGATAGTCAGGTTTTGCATGAGGGCCCTTGGCTTCATTTAGTCGGTGACACTTGCTCAGTATCACTCCGAGCAGCTTAATGTACTGCCTGTGTGGGGAAGGCTCATTCAGTCTCTGGACAGGTCCATGTCTATACGTATGTCCCAAGGCCAGGATATCTGCCCGGGTATCAGGGAAGTCCATTCTCCTGTTAAAAATATATTGACTGAGTGTATTGCTGTTCCTACCTAAGCAGTGTGACACAAAAAAATCATATATTTGCAAACACAATATGTTGACAAAACTGAAATATGTCTGTAAAGGACATTGTAAATTCTGTATAAAATTGTATTCTATTTTGTATGCTTTTCCTATGTATTTGCACATTGCACTCATTGTGCAAATGGCACTAATAACGTTTCCATTACATGTTTGCATTCTTTCGAATTCTGATTAGAAATTAGCCTGCCTATGTAATGCTCCTTATTACCATAAAGTACAATTGTAATATTAATGCGATACCTATGTAATCATGTGTATAAAAAACTTCAACTGCGCCAAATAAACAGAACAGTTATTTGGAAAGATGCTGAGTGTATCTTTCTTTGTCTGTTCCCTGCTGCAGTAGTTATTATTAATCTAGAACCACTAATTAATATGAGGATAAGAGTTGCCTATCAATAACATTTCCAGAACATGACCAATAAAATAGTGATAGAATTGTGCACCACTTAATGCATTGTGTCAATGTGTCAAAGAAAACATAAATCAAAAAGCATAGACAGTTTGTGATACCACAATCCCAGTGGTGCAACACAATAAAGTATTAATCTAAAAAATATAATCTGATATGTGATACAGAAATTTTCATAACCTATATCCTTCCCAAATAAAGGTTGATACCAACCCATCTGTGCTGCAAGTCCAATTGCACTTGGGAGACTCTCACCGCTTGGAGGGATGCATGGAATTTTTACCCCAGACAACACTCTGTGGGATGTTTCCTATCCTTTCTCCAATCTGGGCTTGAGCAACATTTTGTCATGATTTAAAGGAGCCCATGTTCTGTATTGTACTTCAAGAAAAGGATTTTACAAGTAATTTAAAAATCCTTATTTTGCATTTGGTTCTACTTTAACCACTTGCTGACCACCCGTATGCAATGTACTGCAGAGCGATGGCCCATGAAGGCAAAGCAACACATTGGTCGCTGCCTGCTTCTGGGTTTAGGGCACACGCATGGCCATCCTCCCGCGTCAACACCCTCTGTGGTTGTACACAACGGGAGTCTGTCAGCAAGTCCCGGCCAATGATTTATGGCCAGGACCCACTAATCAGCTGTGTCTAATCACAGCCAAGAGCCCTGTGTTGGCATTCAATTCAGGGCTCTGTACAGAGGGATCAATGTCACTGTTTCTCAAAGCAGGGAAGAAAAACAAAGAGATCTCTTAGTAAAAGCAGTACGTAATACACACATAAAACAACAGTAAGCACACATTTCACCCTCTGATCACCCTAGATGTTAATCCCTTCCTAGTCAGTGTTATTAGTACAGTGACAGTGTATATTATTATCACTGATCTCTATATTAGTGTCACTGGTGATGTCAGTGGCAGTTAGTTAGTTCCACCCCAGCATCAGTTAGGGTCAGATTGCCCACCTCTCTATCACAGTCTTGTTATACGTTGCTGATCACCACCATTAGTAGTATAAAAAAAAAATTCCAGTATATATACCATCATTTGTAGACTCTAACTTTTGTGCAAAACAATTAATAAAGTGAGATCATTGGGTACCAAGCAATTGTTTCCTCAAGCAGGTTTAGTTAGAAGGTATCATGGGAATCCTATGGGCATGCAATTGTTCCTTGATCTGACAGTAAACCTTTGGATCAGGTGAACTGTTTCTAATACTGCCCATAGACATAAAATAGCCATAAAAATTTACTAAAAACAGCTAACAATTTTCTGAAGACAATCATTACATACCGCACCCACCACCAAAGCCCCACTGCGTACCACAGTCTGGCACATTGAGATTCAGTTACTGATCATTAAAACTTATCCTAAGAGACTGGCAGAAGATGGCAGACCACTCAACACTGGTTGTTGTAAAAATCTACCTGTTTATGGCTATCCTGAAACCGCTGAGCGCTCTACTAAAATGATGTGCAATGATATTGCATTCAAATGTCAACCAAGGGGTAATCTCTACTGTGAATGTATTGGCAGAACACACAAGTTCATTTGTCCCCTTTCGCACAGATGCACTCCATTTTGTGTTAGCAGGGATCCTAGACTGATCCCTTGTTGCGTCAGAACAGAACAGAAACAGATGTCCCATATGTGACAACAATGTCTATTATGTCCATCATGAAAAGGAGGCAAAACGAACCCATGTAATTACACTGGGCAGCTGGCTGTAAAAAGACATGTGTTTGCCAATATCTGCTCAGGTCTGCAAAAGTGGATCTTACTGCGCACCGTCTGATGAGCCTGAATTTACTGAACCAGATGCAAATCTGATTACATCTGACCACCCATAGAGATACATTGCAGCCCACTTGTTATTATCCATCAAATCATAAGTCAAAAATGAACTGATGGATTGTCAATGTGAAAGGGGTCTTTGAATTGCACTAAATTGAATTGAACCTGAATAGAGCATACATCCTTTTAGTCTACTCTAGTTAGTGTAAAAGTCATCTGTAATACATACAGTATGTGTTCACAACAGAGATTATCTGTGGAATTATTCCTTGTGTGCGTAACCTTACACTTATGTATCTGAGATTACTTTTTTCTGTCAATGGATGAAAGAAAAAAAAAATCAGTTTTAATTGTAAGGATAAACTGATGTCTAAATAGAATGATCTTGTAAAGCACAAGAGAGACAGTAGAGGGAGCACTTTTACTGCATTTTTACGGCCCCTTTCAATATAAATTTACACATTTTTGATGCACGCAGTCACATTCTTCTCAATCTCAGTTGTCATTCAGACACACATGCAATATTGCAGACTACTACAGTTCCCAATACATCCCACCCATTGAATTTGATAATACTTTTTTAATTATATTTAACAAATTGGGTTCCAATAAGATTAACAATATAATCCACCATAAATGTAGATATGATAATTCACTGTGAGGCAGGAGCGGACTGACAACTCATGGGGCCCCCGGTCAATAGGGGATCATGGGGCACCTGTGTCCTTACCAGGGGCATCTCATGGGGTCCCCTACTGGCCCCAGGCCCTCAGGCAGTGCCCAAGTTTCCAAATGGTCAGTCCGCCCCTGCTGTGAGGTGTCAAATAAGTGAATTATGTTGTGCATGCAAAACTGAAATCAGAGATGTTGCAAAGGACAAAGAATTCCAGGGACAAATCATCAAAATTGGGAAATGTCCCCAGTGATCGGTGGCAGTTGGCAACTATGGTCTCAAGACTAGCAGTCTACACTATTAACCACAGATGAATTGACCAACACTGACAGCAGAGGAAGAGGGATGTGCCTTTATGACATGATCCTCACCAACTAATGTTTTCTAATGTTCATGCTACCATACCTTAAATTTCCAGAACTGTTAAAGCAGGTAAACCATCGAGTGCTCAGCTTTGGTTATTCTAAACTTTTTTTTATTTATTTAAAGTTGTTTCAGTGTGATTTTCACACTTTTCATGCTTATTGCAGTTGTCATGAGATAGCCTTAGGCTATAATCTCCCTTTAAAAATGCATGGTGCCTGCCAGTGGAAAAAAGCAAAGACTGCTCTCATTGTATTTATCGCCATTGAAACAGACAGCACGAAAACCAGCTGGGAACATGGAACACCATCCATCTTACTATACACAGTACAGGCTTCAGGACCAGGGAAGTGGCTTCTACAGGGCTTAGAAAAAAGAAAGATATAAAAGGGAAAAAATAGAAAAAAGTTGATGCCCCAAATGAAACTAGTGGGGATTATTAGGACCGTGCTTAATACCATTTATGCAAAATAAGTTTTCTAGGTGCCCTTCACAGAAGCATATTCTACATAGAGCTAAGGATGACTATTATATTTTATTTATACATAGGTGCTTACCCTATGAGCATCATTAATCCATAAGAAAACTCACTAGGAGAGTACAATGTAGCCCTCACTTAAAAGTCAATAGATGATGCTTTAGGCTTAGGTGGTCATAAAGCGGCCAATCCCTCCTATATTTAAAGCTTCTGAACTCTAGGCAGATGCAGATAAAATGCACACAACTTTATGCAGCTCTGTAATCATTAATAAAATGTTAAATGGATTTATAAATGCAAGCAGTGTACATATCTGAATGTGACCTGGGATCGGCATCCTGCAGACCCTGTATAGAAGAGCTAGAGTGTAAGAGGAAGAAGTAGTACACAGAGCCAATCTATTCACCAGAAAGCAAAGTGATGAAAAGATGAGCTCAACACTGTGCTGCTTCTTAATTCACTGCTCAGTCATTGGCTGGGAGGGGTCCAGGACATCCTTGGCTCACAGAAATTGGATTGAAAGATGTTGGCCAGGAGAATGAGGACATCTAGTGGCAGAAAAAAGTACTGCAGAAAAAGCAGAACTACAGGTGAAACTCGAAAAATTAGAATATCATGCAAAAGTTAATTTATTTTAGTAATGCAAGTTAAAAGGTGAAACTAATATATGAGAGACTCATTACATGCAAAGCAAGATAGTTCAAGCTGTGATTTGTCATAATTGTGATGATTATGGCTTACAGCTCATGAAAACCCCAAATCCACAATCTCAGAAAATTAGAATATTGTGAAAAGGTGCAATATTCTAGGCTCAAAGTATCCCACTCTAATCAGCTAATTAAGCCATAACACCTGCAAAGGGTTCCTGAGCCTTTAAATCAGCGGTTCTCAACCTGGGGGCCGCAACCCCTTTGGGGGTCGAACGACCATTTCACAGGGGTCGCCTAAGACCATCGGAAAACACATATTTCCGATGGTCTTAGGAACCGAGACACCGCTCCTGTCTCAGGCGATCTATGGGCGGGATGATATGCTGCCCCTGTAACCTGGCCACACCTCCGGGATCACTCAACAGCTCCGCCTCCTCGCCGCTGATTGGCCACCGGAACTGTAGCTCAGGAGAGGCACACAGGCGGCCAATCACCGGCGAGGAGGTGGAGCTTGGAGAGGAGGAGCCGAGCGGCAGTGCGCGGAAATCGAAGAAGATCGAGGGAGCTACAGGAGCGAGTGAAGAGAGAGGCCAGAGAAGGAAGACAGCTGACAGGTAAGTGCAAATTTTGCTGCTGCAGCCAGGTATGCAGGCTGTAGATGGGAGAGGGAGAGAGAGAGCCCAGGCTGGAGCAGGAGTCAGCAAGGTAAGTATCATTGGTGTCAGTGGGAGGAATAGTGCCCCATCATTGCTGTCACTAATACCAACGATGGGGCACTATTCCTCCCCCCACTGACACCAACGATGGGGCACTATTCTTCCCCCCACTGACACCAACGATGGGGTACTATTCCTCCCACTGACACCAACGATGGGGCACTATTCCTCCCACTGATACCAATGATGGGGCACTATTCCTCCCACTGACACCAATGATGGGGCACTATTCCTCCCACTGACACCAATGATGAGGCACTATTCCTCCCAATGACACCCACAATGGGGCACTATTCCTCCCACTGACACCCACAATGGGGCACTATTCCTCCCACTGACACCCACGATGGGGCACTATTCCTCCCACTGACACCCATGATGGGGCACTATTCCTCCCACTGACACCCACGATGGGGCACTATTCCTCCCACTGACACCCACGATGGGGCACTATTCCTCCCACTGACACCAATGATTGGGCACTATTCCTCCCACTGACGCCAATGATTGGGCACTATTCCTCTCACTGACGCCAATGATTGGGCACTATTCCTCCCACTGATGCCAATGATTGTACACTATTCCTCCCACTGACGCCAATGATGGGGCACTATTCCTCCCACTGATACGAATGATGGGGCACTATTCCTTTCACTGACACCAATCATTGGGCACTATTCCTCTCACTGACGCCAATGATTGGGCACTATTCCTCTCACTGACGCCAATGATTGGGCACTATTCCTCCCACTGATGCCAATGATTGTACACTATTCCTCCCACTGACGCCAGTGATGGGGCACTATTCCTCCCACTGACGCCAATGATGGGGCACTATTCCTCCCACTGACGCCAATGATGGGGCACTATTCCTCCCACTGACGCCAATGATGGGGCACTATTCCTCCCACTGACGCCAATGATGGGGCACTATTCCCCCCACTGACGACAATGATGGGGCACTATTCCTCCCACTGACACCAATGATGGGGCACTATTCCTCCCACTGACGCCAATGATGGGGCACTATTCCTCCCACTGACACCAATGATGGGGTACTATTCCTCCCACTGACACCAATGATGGGGCACTATTCCCCCCACTGACACCAATGATGGGGCACTATTCCTCCCACTGACACCAATGATGGGGCACTATTCCTTCCACTGACACCAATGATGGGGCACTATTCCTCCCACTGATACCAATGATGGGGCACTATTCCTCCCACTGATACCAATGATGGGGCACTATTCCTCCCACTGATACCAATGATGGGACACTATTCCTCCCACTGACACCAACGATGGGGCACTATTCCTCCCACTGACACCAACGATGGGGCACTATTCAGCCCACTGATACCAACGATGGGACACTATTCATCCCACTGACATCAGTGATGGGGCGCTAGTCCTCCCACTGCAAAATTACAGTTATGAAGTAGCAACGAAAGTAATTTTATGGTTGGGGGTCACCACAACATGAGGAACTGTATTAAGGGGTTGCGGCATTAGAAAGGTTGAGAACCACTGCTTTAAATGGTCTCTCAGTCTGGTTCAGTAGGAATCACAATCATGGGAAAGACTGCTGACCTGACAGTTGTGCAGAAAACCATCATTGACACCCTCCATAAGGAGGGAAAGCCTCAAAAGGTAATTGCAAAAGAAGTTGGATGTTCCCAAAGTGCTGTATCAAAGCACATTAATAGAAAGTTATGTGGAAGGGAAACATGTGGAAGAAAAAGGTGCACAAGCAGCAGGGATGACCGCAGCCTGGAGAGGATTGTCAGGAAAAGGCCATTCAAAAGCGTTGGGGACTTTCACAAGGAGTGGACTGAGTCTGGAGTAAGTGCATCAAGAGCCACCACACGCAGATGGATCCTGGACATGGGCTTCAAATGTCGTATTCCTCTTGTCAAGCAGCTCCTGAACAACAAAACGTCAGAAGCGTCTTACCTGGGCTAAAGAAAAACAGACCTGGTCTGTTGCTTAGTGGTCCAAAGTCCTCTTGTCTGATGAGAGCAACTTTTGCATCTCATTTGGAAACCAAGTACCCAGAGTATGGAGGAAGAATGGAGAGGCACACACTGCAAGATGTTTGAAATCCAGTGTGAAGTTTTCACAGTCTGTGTTGATTTGGGGAGCCATGTCATCTGCTGGTGTTGGTCCACTGTGCTTCATTAAGTCCAGGGTCAATGCAGCCATCTACCAGGAAATTTTGGAGCACTTCATGCTTCCTTCCGCAGACGAGCTTTATGGGGATGCTGACTTCATTTTCCAGCAGGACTTGGCACCTGTCCACACTGCCAAAAGCACCAAAACCTGGTTCAATGAGCGTGGGATTACTGTGCTTGATTGGCCAGCAAACTCGCCTGACCTGAACCCCATAGAGAATCTATGGGGCATTGCCAAGAGAAAGATGAGAGACATGAGACCCAACAATGCAGAAGAGCTGCAGGCCGCTATTGAAGCATCCTGGTCTTCCATAACACCTCAGCAGTGCCACAGGCCGATAGCTTCCATGTCACGCCGCATTGAGGCAGTAATTGCTGCAAAAGGGGCCCAAACCAAGTACTGAGTACATATGCATGCTTATACTTTCCAGAGGTCCGATATTGTTTTATGTACAATCCTTGTTTTATTGATTGCATGTAATATTCTAATTTTCTGAGATTGTGGATTTGGGGTTTTCATGAGCTGTAAGCCATAATCATCACAATTATGACAAATCACGGCTTGAACTATCTTGCTTTGCATGTAATGAGTCTATCTCATATATTAGTTTCACCTTTTAAGTTGCATTACTGAAATAAATGAACTTTTGCACGATATTCTAATTTTTTGAGTTTCACCTGTATACTCACCTAGGCTCCAATGTTACAACGTCCTGGAGCTCCCCACAGGCTAATGACATCATTCCCACAGATGCATGGGAGTTCAGTTGGCTTTGACATTGCAAAATCTGTACAGTGAGCTGTGCATGTGGACAGGCAGATAGGTAGACTTAATGCAAAAGAGACAATGTCTCTTCTGCACTAAAAATCCTGACCGTTTGCCCATTTTTATAATTTACATAAAGTTCCACTTTAAGGTAACTAGTGGTTAAATGGAATCACTCCTCCATTCATACTAGGGGCTAAATAAAAACTACAGAAATAAACCCACTCATATTAGTGGGTTGTTAAGCAGCGGGCAGTTGCCACGTCCTTAAAGTGGAACTCCACCAAATGGGAAAGCTGTGTTTTAAGGACTGGTCTCCTTGTGAGGAATTGGTAGCTTTGGAAAATGGGGGGGAGCAAGTATCTGATTTTGACAAGCACCCACTTCCATTATCGGAAGCAGTTGTTGTGCACCCCCCTCCCACCCCATAGTCTTCATGGGACACCTGACAGGTCCCAGAAGACTATGGGATCATTCACAATACGCAGCACTACTTGTGCCGCAAGCTGTCATGGCTGGGTGCCCACACTTAAGATGCTGGCACTGGGGAGAGAGGACGGCCAGGGAACCCAGCTGGTGAGTGGCTGTTTTATAAAAGTCAGCAGATCTAGTTTTTTAGCTGCTGACTTTATTTTTTTTCAAGCGAGACAGGAGCTCTGCTTTAACAATCGTTGACTCAACAGCTGACAGCGGGATTCCCTGCTGAAAGCTGAATGTGAACAGAAGAATGACAGCATTAAGAAATAGAAAAACAATACCAGACCCTTATCCGAGCATGCAACCTGGGGGGACAAGTGAGTGCACCCCTTCTGGACCATGGGCACCCCCCAAAGTACTATGTAACCATTTTGATGGGGAAGAGGGCATCTTTCCCCCAGATCTAGCACTCCCCCATGTGAATGAGTATGGGGTATAGAGTACTCCTACTCATTCATAAAAAAAAAAAAAAAGAGGTGTAAATAAATACAGGAGCCAGTTTTCAACAAGTCCTGTATTAAAAAAAAATATATATATATACTGTGTATATATATATATATATAAAAATATAAATAAATAAATTGTCCCCCGCTGTAGATCCATCATCAGCCACCGACTCGCAAAAAAAAAAAAAAAAAAAAAAAAAAAAAAAAAAAAAAAAAGAAGAGGTCCACTCCTACCAACTGACCGCTTCACTTTGTTGCTGCCGCTAAATAAATAAGGAGGTGGGAGCCCCCCTGCCTCAATGCACCTCCCCATGTTGAGGGCCTGTGGCTTGGTATGGCTTCACGGCCTACAGGACAGCATGCTCGGATAAGTGCAAGAAATAAACATAAAATTAGTGAAGCGCTTGTATCTCAATGATGAAGTCACGACGCACGTGACGCAACGCGTCGGTTTGTCTACTTCCTGGTGACCTATGTCCGGACGCAGTGGCCATATTGGATTCCCCCAGGTGCATGCATATCTACCCACAGGCTGGGAAAAACGCTTGTTTATGGAAAGGAGCATGTGAGTGGTTTACTTTGTCACTTTTTACTTTGCCTATTAAAACTTACTACACTATGGAAGGCTTTCTTGTCTTTTTATGAGTTGCATAAGAGAGGAGGAGGATTAAGGAGTCTGCCAGAGGAATACACCACTGAGGTGGTAACTGCTTTGAGGCCCTGTGTGGGTCGAGGAAGGGAGGTGAGCAGGCATTGCTGCCATTTGAAGGAGAGTACTTGCACTTAGAAGTGGAGATCACGTGTGTGTTCCAGCTTAAAGCACAGTCACATGCTGTCAGGGATCTCCTCGATCCCCGCCGCGATGGGCTCGGCGCAGGCGCACTGCTCCACCCAGCGCACGGGCACTAGGTCCGGGCCGGCCGCGGCGTTCGAGTTCGCGCATGCGCAGTAGAAGCCGCGGCCGCCCGCTGGGCACCAATGGCAGCGCAGGGCGGGATATTTAAAGGTCCCTGAGCTGTCATTTCGTTGCCTTCTGGTCTTACCTGCTTCCTGTGTTCCTGTACCTGTGCCTAGTAAGTTATTGACCCGGATTGCCTTTGACCTTGCTGATTTCTCCTGCCCAGACCCTTGCTTGCCTGACCTCTCTCCCTGGATGCCCCTTATTAGATCTGACCTCCTGCTGCTGACCTGGCGTGTGACCCGACGATTCTCTGCCTGCTCCCTTGTACCTTACCGTCCTCTACAATACCGACTCGGCCTGTCTGACTACGCACTTGCTCAGCCATCCATCCATCCATCCCATCGGGGTCACCCGACCTCCTCACATCTGGCTCTCCCTGGTTGGAGCCCCTGGCGAACACCACTACCACTGACAGGTGTGCTCAGCAGAGGCGACCTGGTCTCGGGGTACTACAAGTCCATCCCCACCATCAGGGGCCCTGGTGAACAAGTACCCTGGGGCTTAGACTCCGCGCTCTGGGCACGCCTGACCAGTGGAGTGCTAGTGGTGCCGCTCGGCAGTCCCTCACAGTACCAGAAGGCCATGACTGAGCCTCGAGGAGGACTCTCCCCGTTGGACGAGGTTTGCAGGCACCTGGCTACCCTGACGCAAGCTGTAAACACATTACAGGACAGATGTCTGCAGATCGAGAATCGGTTTCAGGCCTGCACCATCTCTGTTCCTGTTTCACAGGCCCCGGCTCCTGCACCACCGGTCGCAGCAGTCCATGAGCCGGCTCCTGGGCCTCCCACATCACTCCCTATGGCGGAACCCCGAGTACCCTTACCCGAGCGCTTCCATGGGGATCGCACACGCTTTCGGTCATTCCGTGACTCCTGTCTGCTCTATTTTGAACTGCAGCCACGGACCTTTTTGACGGAATCAGTGAAAGTGGGGTTTGTTGTCTCCCTGTTGCAGGGTGAACCCCAAGACTGTGCCCACCGACTAAGGGGAAACAATGACCCTCACCTGGTTACGGTCGACAGCTTCTTTAACGCTATGGCCATCTTATATGATGACCCACAACGGGCGGCCTCGGCCGAGGCCACACTATACGCACTCCGACAAGGTCGGCGGGTGGCTGAGGAATACGCCTCTGACTTTAGGCGCTGGATGGGTGACACTCGTTGGAACGAGTTCGCACTCTTGCACCAGTTTCGTATGGGCCTATCAGAGGCTCTGAAAGACGAGCTCGCCCGGGTGGAGGTGCCCGAGACATTAGAGGACCTGATTGCACTCACTATCAAAATTGACCGTAGACTACGGGAGCGCAGATTGGAGAGGTCTGGTCAGGGTCGCGGAAATCCCTGGGGGTCATTTCAGGGATCCAGTCAACATACTAGGCCAAGCACCCAGAACCTGCCGTTTGAAGATGCTCCCGAACCCATGCAGCTAGGCCTGGCTCGGCCTAAACTATCGCCTGAGGAACGCCAGCGCAGACGCTCCCAGAATCTGTGCCTGTACTGCGGCGAAGCTGGTCACATGGTGCGTTCCTGCCCGCAGAAACTGAGTAAGTTCACCTCATCTTCTTTATCTGTTGGCAATATGAACCCGTCCCAGTACTTAGTTGTTCCCCTCTCCTTTCAGCTTTCAGAAAGGACCGTGGAGGTGACGGCCATAGTTGATTCGGGGGCATGCAGCTGTTTTGTGGATATCAATTTTGCTCACCAGCAGGGTATTCCCCTCCGCCCAAAGGAGAAGGGGTTTCACATCTTTTTGGCTGATGGTTCCCGGATAAAGTCAGGGGTGGTTAACCAGGAGACCCCTTCCATTGTGACTTCCATTGCCGGTCAGCACCGGGAACTCCTCCGCCTGGATGCTATTGCATCACCCCTTTTCCCAGTCATTCTGGGGCTCCCTTGGTTGCGGGCCCATAACCCCCAAATTGACTGGGAAACTGGGGTTGTCTCGTTCCCTTCCCCATATTGTCGGGAACTGTGTCGAACTTCGGGCCCGGAGGTCCCCCAGGTCCTCCTGTGCTCTGAAGGGGATGACAGCCTAAAACAAGTGATCCCTGCAGCCTACCATGAGTTTCTTGATGTGTTCAGTGAACGGGGAGCAGATGCTCTACCCCCCCACCGCCCATATGACTGTCCTATTGATCTGTTGCCCGGTTCGGAAATTCCGTTCGGGCGAATTTTTCCCCTTTCTGAGCTAGAATTGGGGGCCCTGAAGGACTATATTGAGGATAGCCTCCGAAAGGTATTTATCCGTCCCTCCACTTCCCCAGCAGGTGCAGGGATCTTCTTTGTAGAAAAGAAGGACAAGACTTTGAGGCCATGCATTGACTATCGGGAGCTGAATAGGGTCACCGTTAAAAATCGTTACCCATTACCACTGGTACCTGAATTATTCCAGAGCCTAAAAACTGCAGTAGTGTTTACCAAGTTGGACTTAAGGGGAGCCTACAATTTGGTTCGCATAAGGGAGGGGGATGAGTGGAAGACGGCCTTCCGCACCCGTTTCGGCCATTTTGAGTACCTGGTCATGCCTTTCGGGTTGTGCAATGCGCCAGCCACCTTCCAACACTTTGTGAACGACATCTTTAGGGACTTCCTGGACATCTTTGTCATCGTCTACTTAGACGACATTTTAATTTTTTCATCCTCCCTGGGGGAGCACAGGGTACATGTATCAAAGGTGTTGGGGCGGTTGCGACAGCACGGGTTGTACGCTAAAGCAGAGAAATGCTGCTTTGAACAGACTAGCGTTACATTCCTGGGTCTGATTATCTCCACCACGGGGGTCGCAATGGACCCTCAGAAGGTCTCAGCGATCCTAGATTGGCCTGAACCCACGGACAGGAAAAGTGTCCAACGTTTTATTGGGTTCGCAAATTTTTACCGGAAGTTCATCAAGAACTTCTCGGGTCTGGTCTCCCCCATCACTCAGTTAACCAAGCTTGGGACGCGATTCAGATGGACGCCCGAGGCACAGGAAGCTTTTGAAGCATTAAAAAGGTTATTTACCTCGGCACCCATTCTGGGCCATCCCGACGCCTCCCTGCCCTACATCTTAGAAGTAGATGCATCTGAAAACGCGGTTGGCTCCATCCTTTCCCAGCGGAAGGGCGCCAAGGAACTACTCCACCCAGTAGCATTCTTTTCACGGAAACTTACCCCTGCGGAGAGGAACTACGACATTGGGGATCGCGAGCTACTGGCTATCAAAACCGCTTTAGAAGAATGGAGGTACCTGCTGGAAGGTGCCTCCCACCCCATCCTGATATTCACGGATCACAAGAACCTGGAATATCTGAGGACGGCCAAACGTCTACGCCCACGACAAGCAAGATGGGCATTGTTTTTCTCGAGGTTCCAGTTCCACATCACATACAGGCCCGGCTCGAAAAACACGAAGCCTGACGCGTTGTCACGCATGTACGAGGACACCAAGGAGATTCCAGTGCCCGACACTATTCTTCCTGCAGGAAATTTCTTGGCCCTTCAGACAAACCTTCACTCCGAGATCCTGAGAGCGTCCACAGCAATGTCCACCTCCGATGGGGCCCCCCTCCAGAACAAGGAGGGACTCCTATGGAGGGAGGACCGGATTGTGGTGCCAGAGGATGCCCGAACCTTAGTCTTGGGACATTGCCATGACCATCCACTGGCAGGACATTTTGGGCCGGTCAAGACCCTGGAGCTTCTCCGACGTTCCTTCTGGTGGCCGGACATGGCCAAGGATTGTAAGAACTACGTGGGCTCCTGTGCCATCTGCCAGCGGAACAAGCCTTCAAGGAATAAGGCGTGGGGCCTGCTACGTCCATTGCCCATCCCTGAACGACCCTGGCAGAAAATCTCCATGGACTTCATAGTCGAGCTTCCACCTTCACTGAACCACACAGCAATTCTCGTGGTCGTGGACCGCTTGTCCAAGATGGCCCATTTCATCCCTTTACGGAAAACCCCATCAGCAGCCGAGACGGCGCAAGTCTTCATCCGAGAGATCGTTAGACTGCATGGGGTTCCCGAAGACATCGTCTCGGACCGTGGGGTGCAGTTTACCTCGCGGTTTTGGAGGGCATTGTGCAAAGCCCTGGATATCAAGCTGTCCCTTTCCTCGGCTTTTCACCCTCAGACCAATGGCCAGACCGAAAGGACCAATCAGACCCTGGAGCAATACCTTCGATGCTACACATCATTCTCTCAGGACGACTGGGTGCCACTCCTCCCTTTGGCGGAATTCGCGTACAACAACGCTTGCCATTCAGCAACTGGACAGTCCCCGTTCTTCGCCAACTATGGGTTTCATCCTGTCTTCCTCCCGGACTTGGTCCCGGAATGCCCGATTCCAGCGACACAGGATGCACTGACCTTCTTCACCTCCAACAATAGGAAACTACAGGAAGCCATCCGTCAAGCCCAAGAGGACTACAAGAGGGCTTTTAATAGGAAGCGAAGAGGGGATCTGGTGTTGCAGCCCGGAGAGAAGGTTTGGCTGGCTACGTCGAACTTGAGGTTGCTCTGCCCGTCAAAGAAGTTGGGACCTAAATTTATAGGCCCTTTTTGCATCAAACGAATGGTCAATGAGGTGGCCTATGAACTTGTTCTCCCTGAGACACTCAAGGTCCACCCTGTCTTCCACGTGTCCCTGTTGAAACCAGTAGTCCCTGATGCCTTCCCAGAACGGGAATCCAGGCCCCCGGAGGCCGTAACGGTTGAAGAGGAAGAAGAATTCGAGGTGGAGGCAATCCTGAAGTGCCGACGAAGGGGGGGCCAGACCCAATTTCTCATCAAGTGGAAGGGCTACGGCCCTGAGGACAATTCGTGGGAGCCAGCCCATAATGTCCATGCACCTAGGCTTGTCCGGGGGTTTCTTCGTGATCACCCGTGGTGGAGAGATCGGGTGGGCATCCGGAGGTTGCCCGTAGGGGGGGGGCAATGTCAGGGATCTCCTCGATCCCCGCCGCGATGGGCTCGGCGCAGGCGCACTGCTCCACCCAGCGCACGGGCACTAGGTCCGGGCCGGCCGCGGCGTTCGAGTTCGCGCATGCGCAGTAGAAGCCGCGGCCGCCCGCTGGGCACCAATGGCAGCGCAGGGCGGGATATTTAAAGGTCCCTGAGCTGTCATTTCGTTGCCTTCTGGTCTTACCTGCTTCCTGTGTTCCTGTACCTGTGCCTAGTAAGTTATTGACCCGGATTGCCTTTGACCTTGCTGATTTCTCCTGCCCAGACCCTTGCTTGCCTGACCTCTCTCCCTGGATGCCCCTTATTAGATCTGACCTCCTGCTGCTGACCTGGCGTGTGACCCGACGATTCTCTGCCTGCTCCCTTGTACCTTACCGTCCTCTACAATACCGACTCGGCCTGTCTGACTACGCACTTGCTCAGCCATCCATCCATCCATCCCATCGGGGTCACCCGACCTCCTCACATCTGGCTCTCCCTGGTTGGAGCCCCTGGCGAACACCACTACCACTGACAGGTGTGCTCAGCAGAGGCGACCTGGTCTCGGGGTACTACAAGTCCATCCCCACCATCAGGGGCCCTGGTGAACAAGTACCCTGGGGCTTAGACTCCGCGCTCTGGGCACGCCTGACCAGTGGAGTGCTAGTGGTGCCGCTCGGCGGTCCCTCACACATGCATGGAATATTTTTTCACCTTTGATATTGTCTTTTTCACTTATGGCATATATTAGTTATGTTTGATTTAGACACCATTGTATGTGGCCAATTATTCTGTTTTCATGTATATATACTTTGTTTAGTATATCTGATTTATGCACTACATATTTAGGTTCTTAATGTGTGATATTTAGCTATTATAGTCATTTCGGTTGACATTATTTTTTCTATCCACTAGAGGGAGTTCACATATTTTTAATATATATAGTGGTCACTTTGATTTACTATTATACTTTATGGAGACACATGATTGTATTCATGAGATACAAGCGCTTCACTAATTTTATGTTTATTTCTTGCACTTATTGGTATTAGTTAAAGTGACAGCAGCTGTATTGTGTTAGTTATTCCCATGAGCGCAGGAGGATCCCATACCATTTATGCTCGGATAAGGGTTTGGTATAGATTTGGGGGAGGGGGGAACCCCACTCTGTTTTTTTTTCTTATTTCGGCATGGGCTTCCCTTCAAAATCCATACCAGACCTGAAGGGCCTTGTATGGACTACAGGGATCACCAAACTTTTTTTTTGTTAGTGCCGGCATTCCTTTATTTACATTCAGCTGTCAGGGAGGAATCACGCTGATATCTGATGAGTCATTGGCTGTTTAGGATGTGGTGGCCGCCTGCTCCTTAACAAACCACAATTCACAGCACTTAGCAGCATGTAGGAGCCTGTAGGAGTATTCAGCGTTTTTTTCTGACAGAGGGGTTTTATTTTCTGTTCCATGCTGCTGCTAGGAGCATTTTTTAAATCTAGTGTGCATGCTAAAGTGACCATTTAAAAACACACATCTTGATGGACCCAAAGCAGCATGGCTTTATTAAGGGCAGCTCATACAGATTAATCTCAATGAATTATTTGATTATACCACAAATGTTTTTGGCTAGGGTGGTGCTGCTGACATAGTCTATCTTGATTTCAGCAAAGCATTTGATACAGTCCCACATAAAAAAGTTGTACAAGCTAGTATTAATCCTTCTGAATATTTATTAACCAATAGCACAATAAAATAAACCATTCCCCACTAAACTAAACTAATTGTTCATATTCTTACCCCAGCAATTGCAGTTTACAGCTTTCAATGCTTCTGGCTTTTGTTCTCTATTAGTGCTGCTTTCCAGAGCTTCTGGTCTTCACAGAAAAGTGTCCACAGTGGACTGCGTAGTCTCCAGTCAGTCTGTTAGCTTAGAGAAAGGGGGGGGGGGTGCAGGGGAGTGCCTTGCCATCCTAGAATATGGGGCTGTGTTTTCTTCCAATGATGCACACAATGTAGGAAGATACAGCTCTAGTCTATGCATGCAAGGATGGCTCCATAGGGCACTGCAGGAGAAAAGGAGCCATCTTGGATCAGAGGCACAGAAGAAAAGATAAAGAAGCTGCATACTCAGTAAGTGAGTAAATCGGTTGCTGAAACTGAGGATTTAATATCACTTTAACCTTTAGGTGGTTCAGTGTATACGCATCTGATTAAAGTATACCAGAGCGTGGTTGTACAGTTGTGACCAAAATTATTCAACCCCCAATGCTGTAAAGGGGTTTAGGGACTATAGTGTACATTTGGAATTGTATTCAGAATCAAATCCTACAAGGACGTTGTAACTACCCAAATGCAACTAAAATGACATCAATTGTTTATGTAATACAGTAGTAAATGGTTCTTATGTGGTTTCTTCATTGCCACAATTATTCAACCCCTTAAAGACTACCACTCTGAAGAACAGAGGTTCATACAGGTGCTTTCCATCAGGTATTGAAAACACCTGTGGATGTCACCGAGCAGCAATCAAGCATAATAAGCACCAATTAGGCAGCTTTAAAATGACTGTGATACTCAGCTCCTTCTAGACATTTACTGGTGTGGTTACAAACATGGTGAAGGCAAGAGAATGGTCCAGGAAGACAAGAGAAGAGGTGATTTCTCTTCACAGGAAGGGCAATGGCTATAAGAAGATTGCAAAGATGTTAAACATACCAAGAGACACCTTAGGAAGCATCATTCGCAAATTCAAGGCAAAGGGCACTGTTGAAACGCTACCTGGTCGTGGCAGAAAGAAGATGCTGACTTCGACTGCTGTGCGCTACCTGAAGCGTAGAGTGGAGAGAAGTCCCCGTGTGACTGCTGAGGAACTGAGAAAAGATTTGTCAGATGTGGGTACAGAAGTTTCAGCCCAGACAATAAGACGCACACTGCGTAATGAAGGCCTCCGTGCCAGAACTCCCAGGCGTACCCCCTTGCTGTCTCCAAAGAATAAGAAGAGTCGACTGCAGTATGCCAAAAGCCATGTGGACAAACCACAAAAGTTGTGGGATAGTGTTCTGTGGACTGATGAAACAAAATTAGAACTGTTTGGGCCCATGGATCAACGCTATGTTTGGAGGAGGAAGAACAAGGCCTATGATGAAAAGAACACCTTGCCTACTGTGAAGCATGGTGGAGGGTCAATCATGCTTTGGGGCTGTTTTGCTTCTGCAGGTACAGGGAAGCTTCAGCGTGTGCAAGGTACCATGAATTCTCTTCAGTACCAGGAGATATTGGATGGAAACGTGATGCAGTCCGTCACACACCTGAGGCTTGGGAGACGTTGGACCTTTCAACAGGACAATGATCCCAAGCATACCTCCAAGTCCACTAGAGCATGGTTGCAGAGGAAAGGCTGGAACATTTTGGAGTGGCCATCGCAGTCACCAGACTTAAATCCGATTGAGAACCTCTGGTGGGACTTAAAGAAAGCAGTTGCAGTGCGCAAGCCTAAGAATGTGACTGAACTGGAGGCCTTTGCCCATGAAGAATGGGCGAAGATACCCGTAGATCGCTGCAAGACACTTGTGTCAAGCTATGCTTCACGTTTAAAAGCTGTTATAACTGTAAAAGGATGCTGTACTAAGTACTAAGATTGAATGTCACTTGGGGGTTGAATAAAACTGATAATGCTGTGAGCACAGAAAAGACATTTGTGGTTATTTCATTATAACTGTTATGTTATATTTGTCTGACCTACAAGTGCCTCTTTAATGTAAATGTAAGCAAGATGACTGAATGATCAAAAGCAATGTCAAACTGGCCAAAACACTCAATTTCAGTGGGGGTTGAATAATTTTGGTCACAACTGTAAATGGGGTTCATTCAGACCATCAACAATGGTGTACCCAAGGCTCTGTACTAGGTCCTGTTCTATTTAATCTGTAAGTGATACAACTAAAAGTCTGGTGGTTAGGCATGCCTTTTTGCTGATGACACAAAAATCTACAATAGGGTCAACATCCCTGGAGGTGCCTGTAACATGGAATATGATTTGGCATTGCTGGAAGATTGGTCAAAACAGTGGGAACTGCAGTCCAGTGTGTCTAAATGTAAAATAATGCACATGGGGAAAAATAAGCACTTGACAGAGTACAATATTTGGAGTACAGTGTTGAGCAGAGCTACAGAGGAAAAACATTTGGGGGAATAAATTCCAGAGAATTGCAAAATGAGCAAACAGTGTGGTCAGGCAGTAAGAAAAGTGACTAGACTTCTAGGGTGTATCACTAGAGGGGTCACCAGCAGGAGGAAAGAGATCCTGATTCCAGTCTGTATAGATCTTTTGTTATCACTAAAGGAAACACAAGCAGGAGGAAGAAGGTCTTGATTCCCCTATATAGATCTTTAATTATCACTGGAGGGGTCATCACCAGCAGGTCCTGATTTCCCTATATAAATCTTTATTTATCACTAGAGGGGTCACCATCAGGAGTTCCTAATTCTCCTATATAAATCTTTAGTTATCACTAGAGGGGTCACCATCAGGAGGTCCTGATTCCACTATATAAATCTTTAGTTATCACTAGAGGGGTCACCATCAGGAGGTCCTAATTTCCCTATATAAATCTTTATCACTAGAGGGGTCACCATTAGGAGGTCCTGATTCCCCTATATAAATCTGTAGTTATCACTAGAGGGGACACCATCAGGAGGTCCTGATTCCACTATATAAATCTTTAGTTATCACTAGAGGGGTCACCATCAGGAGGTCCTAATTTCCCTATATAAATCTTTATCACTAGAGGGGTCACCATTAGGAGGTCCTGATTCCCCTATATAAATCTGTAGTTATCACTAGAGGGGACACCATCAGGAGGTCCTGATTCCACTATATAAATCTATAGTTATCACTAGAGGGGTCACCATCAGGAGGAAGGTCATCCTGGTTCCCCTATATAAATCTTTAGGCTGGAATCCCCCACTGAGATATTGTATTCCGATAGCGGAATTCTCCACTGAAAGCATACACTGAGCAGCGTCTGTAGCTGCTGATCAGCAAAGGTTTTACAGCATTCCCATTTGACAGAAGTCGATCTAACCATCAACTTCTTTTGAAAAGGGATGGCCACATATGGATCGAAATTTGGCTGGTTCCTGCTGAACTGGCTGAATTTTGATCAATCTATTGTCAGCTTTAATTAAACCTCATTTAGAATACTGTGTCCAGTTCTGGAGACCTCACTTACAAAAAGATATTGATAAGATAGAATGAGTCCAGAGACAGGAAAATATGGTGAAGGGTCTTGGGAATTAAAGATTTCAGGAGAGACATCAGGAACTTAATATGTACAGTCTGAAGGGAATACGGGAAAGGGGAGACATGATTGATACCGTCAAATAGATTAAGGGTGTGAATAAGGTTCAGAAGGGCAGTATTTATATTTAATATGAAACTACGATCAAGAATATGATTTCAAACTAGCAGGAGTAAATTTTAACACTAACCTTAGATTGTATTATTTTATTAAAAGGGTAGTTGATGCTTGGAATAGACTTCCAGAAAAGGCAGAGAGTCAGTCAACTGTAGGAGGATTCAAACATTCTTGTGACATACATAGATCTGACACAGTTAAACAAAACGTGGGGCAGACTTGGACCACTTGGCCTTTCTTTGCCTTTTATGTTTCTATGTTAAATCTTTGCATTGAATATTGCAGCAAAAGTAGGTTTTGTTATTTTAGCTTTTAATGGGCTTTGTATTTTAGTGTCTTCTTTTCAACTGGAGTTCTGTTTTAATAGCCTGATGTTGGTGAGGATTGGGTTGTACAGGGATGCCCTCCGGAGGATATAATGTGCACTTCTAATATTGAAAGCATTAAAGTATAACTAAAGAAAAAACTTTTTTTTTTTTAGTTTTTGGCAGAATGGAGATGAATTAGAACAGCTGTTATGTTTTTATTGCTGTCTGTGCCCTGATAGGGAGAATCACCCTCTTTATTTTTCCAGTTTACCATTATCATCAAAAGTGAAAGGAAAAGAAAATTCCTAAATTTTGGGTTGTACCCAGAAAAGTAATAGCTGGGAAATTTTCTGATAGGGACACTAGGGAATTACCATAATTTGCAGAGATTTTCTCTCTTCCTGTTTGGCTATTGGATAGGAAGTGAAGGTAAATCTCCCAAATGGGACAGAGATGGCAAAAAATAAAGAGACAGGGGTTATAACCTTCCTTTACTCTATCCAAAATAAAAAAAAAGGAAAATTGTATCAAATACTTACTGTAATTTTCCTTTCCTGGCGCCAGTCCATGGCAGCATACATGTGGTAGTAGTCCCGCCTACTTCCGCCCACAGGACCAATGCATAGTTACAGAGAATTAACATGCACACAACAGCCCATTCCCTGCACATCGCTAGGAACAAACTGGGTATGTTCAGTATGCTGCCATGGATTGGTGCCAGGAAAGGAAAATTACAGTAAGTATTTGATACAATTTTCTGTTTTCCTGGCACCAACATGGCAGCATACATGTGGTAGACCAGTAACTAGCTACCAGGGTTGGAAGCTTAAGCAAATCCTATCTTATAAGAAAGTGAATAAGCTACTGAGTTCTCGCCAAAGACAGAGTCCGTTAGTAGTGCTGAAGAAACACGCTATGAAAGGACATGTTTGGCTGTACTGCCTATCATGTCAGTTGACACCCCTATGTAAGGTGCCCATGATGGCAAGATGCTGCTGGTCTTATATGAAGCAAATGCTTCCGATGGCTGCAGCCCAGTCATATGGTGGCTCTTTGAATTAACTTTAGGAAAAGCAAGATGACTGTGCGTTGACACCTTTTACCCTAGCAAGTATGTTATCTTTGATCTGGATGTATTGAGGTTGGTCAAAGTAGTCCCGCTGTGGAATAAGCAAACAGACTCCCAAAACACTTGAGGCAACAACAACAAAACTGTGAACTGCCTGCAGCTCGAAAAGTCTGCCCATGGGTTCTTATACCAGAAGCTGGCTTCAGATGAAACCGAATGTCCACCTGGTAGAAAAACAATTGAGCACCCCCCCCATCTGCACCATAATCAAAATCCACATGACAAGCCCCCCGACGCATACCCCCTCCTTTAAGGGGGCACACCAGAAAACCCGGACACCACCACAAACAGAAAGGGCACCATGGATAGCACCCAACCACTCCTGTTACAAGTGCACTAATACAGCTACAATCATCTCAAGCCCTTGGTAATACATAGAGAAAATGAGGATAGAAGCTTAGGTGGCAGCTCTGCTGATCTGAGAAACCGTAATCTGTGACCAAAAGCTCAGGACACTCACAAATTTAGTAGAGTGCATCTTGTCAGGACAGGATGGCACCTGAACCCTAGACCATGGGGTTGGATAACAGTCTGCTGAGTTAACTTGACATGGTGGAACAAAAAATTGTAGCATCAGAACAAAGACTGTCTTGAACAACAGGAGGAAAGTAGAGACTGAGCAGTAGACTCTCCCTCCTGACCATATCGAACCAATAGAAACAAAATTTCTTTGAGTAAACTGAGGGCAGGTTAAAGAACTGGATAATGCTGTCTTGTTTGATAAACAGACAGAAACAACCCTGTGCAAGAGGAAGAACTGAGTCTTAACAATTTTGTTGTATGTAAAAACTTGTAAAGGGTTCCGTGCTAGACACCAATCCAAAACACTCGCCTCCCTAAGCAAAGGCGACGACAAAACTACCGATCCCATAGGGCAGTGATGGCGAACCCGTGGCACGCGTGCCACAGCCGGCATGCCGAGCCTTATCTGTGGGCACGCCAGGAGAATACCGTATTTTTCGCTCCATAAGACGCACTTTTTTTCCCCCAAAAAAGGGGGGAAAATGTCAGTGCGTCTTATGGAGCGAATATAGAGCGGCCGGTCCGGTATTTCCACCGCCGCCGTGTCAGAATACCGGGCCGGCCGCTCAGCTCTGCAGTGGGACCATACCTGTCCCTCTATCCAGCGGCGCGCTGTCTTCCCGGCTTCTGTAGTGTGCGTGACAGCCGGGTCCCAAGTGCGCATGCGCAAGAAGCAGTGCTCTGTGAATGGTAAGGCGGTACCTGGGACACATGACAGATCCCAGAAGCCGCCGGACCAATCACAAAGCGCAGCGCTTCTCGCGCATGCGCACTGGGCATCCGGCTGTCCGACGAGCGCCCACACTACAGAAGCCGGGAAGACAGCGCGCGGCTGGATAAAGGAACAGGTAAGATAAAAAAAAAACTCTGCGGAAGAGCGGGTACCTGTCAAATTCAGGTACCCGCTCCCCCTCCCTCCCCAAAGGTCAGCAGTCATCTGTACTGTCCGCAGTCTCTGGTCATCCCTGTGCTGTCCGCAGTCTCTGGTCATCTCCTGTACTGTCCACAGTCTCTGGTCATCTCCTGTACTGTCCGCAGTCTCTGGTCATCCCTGTGCTTTCCGCAGTCTCTGGTCATCCCTGTGCTTTCCGCAGTCTCTGGTCATCTCCTGTACTGTCCGCAGTCTCTGGTCATCTCCTGTACTGTCCGCAGTCTCTGGTCATCTCCTGTACTGTCCGCAGTCTCTGGTCATCCCTGTACTGTCCGCAGTCTCTGGTCATCCCCTGTACTGTCCGCAGTCTCTGGTCATCTCCTGTACTGTGTCTGCAGTCTCTGGTCATCTCCTGTACTGTGTCTGCAGTCTCTGGTCATCTCCTGTACTGTGTCTGCAGTCTCTGGTCATCTCCTGTACTGTGTCCGCAGTCTCTGGTCATCTCCTGTACTGTGTCCGCAGTCTCTGGTCATCTCCTATACTGTGTCCGCAGTCTCTGGTCATCCCCTGTACTGTGTCCGCAGTCTCTGGTCATCCCCTGTACTGTGTCCGCAGTCTCTGGTCATCCCCTGTACTGTGTCCGCAGTCTCTGGTCATCTCCTGTACTGTGTCCGCAGTCTCTGGTCATCTCCTGTACTGTGTCCGCAGTCTCTGGTCATCCCTGTACTGTGTCCGCAGTCTCTGGTCATCCCTGTACTGTGTCCGCAGTCTCTGGTCATCCCTGTACTGTGTCCGCAGTCTCTGGTCATCCCTGTACTGTGTCCGCAGTCTCTGGTCATCCCTGTACTGTGTCCGCAGTCTCTGGTCATCCCTGTACTGTGTCCGCAGTCTCTGGTCATCCCTGTACTGTGTCCGCAGTCTCTGGTCATCCCTGTACTGTGTCCGCAGTCTCTGGTCATCCCTGTACTGTGTCTGCAGTCTCTGGTCATCCCCTGTACGGTGTCTGCAGTCTCTGGTCATCCCTGTACTGTGTCTGCAGTCTCTGGTCATCCCTGTACCGTGTCCGCAGTCTCTGGTCATCTCCTGTACTGTGTCCGCAGTCTCTGGTCATCTCCTGTACCGTGTCCGCAGTCTCTGGTCATCTCCTGTACCGTGTCCGCAGTCTCTGGTCATCTCCTGTACCGTGTCCGCAGTCTCTGGTCATCCCTGTACCGTGTCCGCAGTCTCTGGTCATCCCTGTACCGTGTCCGCAGTCTCTGGTCATCCCTGTACCGTGTCCGCAGTCTCTGGTCATCCCTGTACTGTGTCCGCAGTCTCTGGTCATCCCTGTACTGTGTCCGCAGTCTCTGGTCATCCCTGTACTGTCCGCAGTCTCTGGTCATCCCTGTACTGTTAATTAGTTTGCACTACTGTACGAGTTGTTTTTTCTAAACCAAAAGCTCGATATTCAGGTTTCATTGCAGTGTTGGCACTTTGAAAGAAATAAGTTGGTTTTGGGTTGCAGTTTGGGCACTTGGGCTCAAAAAGGTTCGCCATCACTGCCATAGGGTCTCATGGGCAGCAATGTTTGTCAGCTCTAATAGTGCTGAGCTATTTCTGATCACTTGGAGTCTCAAGGGCTTTGCTAATGTATATTTCTGTGAGTGGGCCAAGGGAGAAGCCTGTTAGCACCTGAATGCACTCTTTTAGTAGCAAAATACCTACCTGTCTGTATTCTCACCCACACTCAAACACCCAAAAAAAGCCTATGAAAGGTACTAGGGTCATCTCGTCGGGCCCTCTAATGACCCTGGGCCTTCAGGTAGTGTCCGAGTACCCAAATGGTTAGTCCGCCCCTGGTAAAAATGCACCACTGAGACATGAGCAAGGGCATATCTGCTGGTTAGCAGGAAATGGCCCTTGATGCAGGGTTTGACTATGGACGTGCAGGCATGCAATTCTAGTCTGTGAACATCCTATCTGTAAGCCACTGGGTCTTTAAACCGATGTTCCTCCACTCTTCTGCCTGCCTCCAACTCCTGGCAACCATCTTACTTTGCCCATTTCCAAGATGGCTTCTAGGCAGTCTTGTCCAACTCTAAGATGGCCATTGGAGAAGTGCTTGCCCAAATTCCCATGTGAGCTCTATCCACTTCATCAGCTCAGCATTATGTGTAAATGTATGAGTTAGCGAGCGCACCAAGTACAGCTGCTGATGCACAAAAAGGAACCACAAAACCTTTCAAAAAGTATAACATAAAAATGGGGTGTGCAGCGCTATACAAATAAAACACACTGTCACAAGTATGACAGAATATGACAAAAAAGTCCTATAAACTGAATAATATACAGTCCAAGGTGATGTGATATGAGTCCAAAAAGGTATATTCCAGTGATGGAGTATGAATGACTTCAATCCAAATGGGTATATTTCAACATCCTAAAATGAAGGTGTAGAAAAATTGCCCACTCACCGGAAGTGCAATTTAATGTGCACATAGAAATTCCATGAAGCCGGAAGTCCCGTGAAGGTACAGCCTGATGATGGAGGTGCCCTCTGATGGTAAATGGGGTGACGGCTGCCAGAGATGATGGTCTGGACCTATATCCCAAATTCTCCTGCCTGGATGGACTCCTAAAATGCTGGGCTGAGATGTGAAGGCTCAGTGCCAGGTGATAGAGATGGAAATACTCATGGTGTAGTATTATGAAATGTATTTATTGGGTAAAGATCATTATATTAAAATAATACACGTACAGGGTTAAAGTACCTATACAGATATGGTGTGAAATGAGCTCTTAGAATACACTGACCAGTGGGTAAAAAATGGTGGCCACCGGACCTTCTGATCCGGTGGCGTAACGTCAAGGCGTGCAGAGGCTCCTCCTAGACGCGCTTCGTGTAATAAGACGTCTCCTGTAGGGGTGATGCCATCTAAGCATTATGCATCGTTCCCTTAAATGTAGACATTTAGCTTTTCCTTCCACAATGACCACTAGAATGCACACTGAAACACAGTGCAGTTGCAACCCATCCAAGAGGAGATGTAACACATGAAGATATTGACAGATAAATTCTCGTCTTGGAAATGTGGTGTCACAGTTCCATTGATCCACTCATTTCTAGGAGGCAGGCTCCAGACACAGACAGTACTTTTGAGAAACATAGTCCCTGCTGCACTACTGTATGTGGGGCTAGTTAGCACCCAATTTTTTCAGGTCAGGTCAGGGACTGCGCTACATGTGAGGCTGAACCTGTGCGGAAAACAACCAAAAGGTGGCAGGTAAGGGTTTATTCTTTTCACACTGGCTGTGAGTTCCGTGAGGACAAATGAATAGGCTGTTGTGTGGGTGTTAAATCTTTATAGGTATGCACTGATCCTATGGGCAGAAGTAGGTGGGGCTACTAGTACATATATATATATGCTGCCATGTTGGCACCAGGAAAAAGGTTTGCCTATAGTTCTACTTTAATAAACAGAAATTTTGCAACTTGTTGGGGGGGGAAGGAGACACCTGTGTCTGTTAAAGTGATTCTAAAGGCTTAAATTAAAAAAAAACAACAAACCTGTTTATACTTAGGGTAACCCAAAATCTGCGCTCAATAGATGGCAGCTGGACACTATACCTTGATACCAAGCACCTCTATCAAAATGTTAAAATAGTGCAGTGCTCAAAACTCAAGATTAATTTCATACAGAAATCATAATAATGATAAAACATACAGTATTTTTCTCTCCATAAGACTCACCTGACCATAAGACGCATAGATTTTAGAGGAGGAAAACAAGAAAAAAAATATTCTGAACCAATGGACTGCAGCACAGGAAATAACCAGAGACTGCGGGCGTACTACAGATGACCAAAGACTGCGGACTTAGTACAGGAGATGACCGGAGAATGCGGACATAGGACAGGAGGTGACTGGAAACTGCGGACATAGGACAGGAGGTGACCGGAGACTGCGGACATAGGACAGGAGGTGCGTGTTATGGAGCGAAAAATATGGTAATAATAATGATAATGTGTAAAAATTGTAAATAATCACAAAGTGTTCAAAAATTTGTAATAATATGATGAAATCAAATTAGATCAGTCCCCACATGCCGTAATGAGATCAGAAGACTTCCAAAGATAGCCAGTGTGACACCATCCAATACCATGCATGGCTTACCAGAAGGTATGTGACCTCTTACTAAGAGTGGTCAATCTGCGCTCTATAGAATATTGTTGATGACATCAAGGAAAATGGACGATTATACTCTTCCTCTGGCCACCCAAAGTGATAACAGATGATCCTCCCAGATCGATCTCACTACATATAATGGCTCCAACCACTCCAAGACAAGGTTAATAAAGACCGGAGCTCGTAGCATTATGCATGTAATAAGTACACCCCAGCAGATTTGAAGGAAAATCTTTACTTTCCTTTCAGAATCAACATTTTTTATGGGACACTATACTACAAAATACTCCCACAAATGCGGGCCATTGATCACAAACAAGATTTGTTAATTTGCACACACAAAAAAGTATTTTTCCTAACAAATTCATTCATGAGCATATTGCAAAGATGAATCCATGGAAGTTAACACCTTGAAAGGAGCGTAGCTATATTTTAGACAGCAAAATTCTAATTAACAAGAATTCAACTACAGGTGAGTCTAATTATTCATTAAACAGGTGTCCAGCAGACAGCTGATCATAAAAGAGAGTTACTTAACAAAGAAAACCCCTTCCCATTTCATGCTGTCAGCAATGGTATCACATGGAAGAGAAATGCCACATGGCCTGAGAAAGAAAATTATTTCTTTACACAAGAAAGGTGAAGGCTACAAGAAGATCAGCAAAGCTTTACTTATCAGTCAGAATACTGTAGCAAAAGTGTTAAAAAAAAATTTAGCAAAGATGGAACTGCAATCATCTTACGTCTTACGTCCAAGCTGTCCATGAAAGTTAACACCTCGTCAGGAGCATCTTCTGATGAGAAGGGTTGAAGAAAATCACCATGCAAGTCCACTGCAGTTAGTTACAGAAGTATAAAGCCAAACTGGGGTGATTGTTTCCCATGACACAATATGGTGTACACTGCAGAGGAATGGCATGCATGGGTGTCGTCCACGAAGGAAGCCTCTCCTAAAGCCCATGCACAAAAAAGCCCTCCTAGAATTTGTCAGGGCCCATGCTGAAAAAGATGATTATTGGGACTCTGTACTCTGGAGTGAAGAGACCAAAATAAATGTTTTTGGAAATGATGGCTTCAAAACTGTATGGCGTCACAAAGGTGAGGAGTAGAAAGAAAAATGCATGGTGCCTACAGTGAAACATGGTGGTGACAGTGTCCTTCTGTGGGGCTCCATGAGTGCTGCTGGTGTCGGGAGCTGCATTTAATTGATAGTATTATGAATTCACAGATGTACTGCTCTATATTTAAAGAGAAGATGCTACCATCACTCTGTGCCCTTGGTTGTCGTGCCCTTTTCCAACATGACAATCATCCAAAACACACATCTAAGGCCACTGTTGCATTTCTGAAGAACAGGGTGAAAGTGATTCAGTGGCCAAGTATGTCTGTTGATCTGAACCCAATTGAACACTTATTGGGAATTCTGAAGAGAAAAGTTGAGTATCACTCTCCATCCAGCATCCAGGCTTTACAAGAGATCATTCTTGAAGAATGGAAAACGATAGATGTTGCAATATGTCGCCAACTTGTTAATTTCATGCCTAGAAGACTTTGTGCTGTCCATATAAATCATGGAGGTCATACAAAATACTAGATGGAGTAGTTTTTTTTGTGGGATGTATTCATTTTTGCATCAACTAATTTGAGTAAAACTGTAATCTAACTTATATTATTAACCTTACTTTCATGTAACGAGCTAAACAAATGTTCTATAAAACTCAGTTTTGTTAAAATGTTTGAAATTCTTCTTATGCTCATTGAGATATTGATTAAAATCTTACTCTTCTAAAAGGGTGTACTCATGTATGCTGAGCACTGTATATACACACTGTGTGTGTGTGTGTGTGTGTGTGTGTGTGTATGTGTATGTGTATATATATATATATATATATATATATTTTCCTATCTCTGCAGTTGCTCTTCCTTTCCTCGTATCAGCTGTTGAGATAGTAGCCAGTATAGAGTGCAATGTTTTCAATCACTCTACCAACTCAAAGACTTGAGTTTTAAAAAAGGAGCAGCAGACACATTGCTAAGATTGTAAAAGACCTGGTTCATCCTAAGGAAAGCAATTCTGTAGTGTACATAGGGTGCTGCTGCAAATAGCAGGCATGGCCATATTGTGCCTAACAGTAGAAGTGGCTTGTAGGACAACAGTCAAATAGTCTGAGCCTAGTTACTGTGTATACTGCACACATTTCAGTCCTTGTACACACAAAATACTCCTTAATTACTGCACACAAGCAAGACTCTCAACACGCACATAAACCACAGCACAAAAAATCACTTTAAAAAAAAATGGGACTCTTCCACTCCATATGCATTTCTGCACCAGTATACAGAGAGCTAACAGTTTGTATAAACCTACCTTAAAGAAGAACTTAATTAAAAGGTAGGCCCTACAATTAACTGTTAAACTATTAGAGAAGACAATAATCCCCTTAGTAAGCGGTATATACAGTGCTCAGCATAAATGAGTACAACCCTCTTGAAAAGTAAGATTTTAATCAATATCTCAATGAACACAAGGACACATACACTGTATACACATGTAAAGCACAGCATAA